>NC_055684.1:1813483-1863122 GCF_017639745.1 Melanotaenia boesemani | reverse complement strand
AGTCTGTAGCAGCTTTTAATCCCAGTATAAACCAGTCTGTAGCAGCTTTTAATCCTAGTATAAACCAGTGTGTAAAAGCTTTTAATCCCAGTATAAACCAGTCTGTAGCAGCTTTTAATCCTAGTATAAACCAGTCTGTAGCAGCTTTTAATCCCAGTATAAACCAGTCTGTAGCAGCTTTTAATCCCAGTATAAACCAGTCTGTAGCAGCTTTTAATCCCAGTATAAACCAGTCTGTAGCAGCTTTTAATCCCAGTATAAACCAGTCTGTAGCAGCTTTTAATCCCAGTATAAACCAGTCTGTAGCAGCTTTTAATCCTAGTATAAACCAGTCTGTAGCAGCTTTTAATCCCAGTATAAACCAGTCTGTAGCAGCTTTTAATCCCAGTATAAACCAGTCTGCAGCAGCTTTTAATCCCAGTATAAACCAGTCTGTAGCAGCTTTTACTCCTAGTATAAACCAGTCTGCAGCAGCTTTTAATCCCATTATAAACCAGTCTGTAGCAGCTTTTAATCCCAGTATAAACCAGTCTGTAGCAGCTTTTAATCCCAGTATAAACCAGTCTGTAGCAGCTTTTACTCCTAGTATAAACCAGTGTGTAGCAGCTTTTAATCCAAGTATAAACCAGTCTGTAGCAGCTTTTAATCCCAGTATAAACCAGTCTGTAGCAGCTTTTAATCCCGGTATAAACCAGTCTGTAGCAGCTTTTAATCCCAGTATAAACCAGTCTGTAGCAGCTTTTAATCCCGGTATAAACCAGTGTGTAGCAGCTTTTAATCCCAGTATAAACCAGTCTGTAGCAGCTTTTAATCCTAGTATAAACCAGTCTGTAGCAGCTTTTAATCCCAGTATAAACCAGTCTGTAGCAGCTTTTAATCCCAGTATAAACCAGTCTGTAGCAGCTTTTAATCCTAGTATAAACCAGTGTGTAAAAGCTTTTAATCCCAGTATAAACCAGTCTGTAGCAGCTTTTAATCCTAGTATAAACCAGTCTTTAGCAGCTTTTAATCCCAGTATAAACTAGTGTGTAGCAGCTTTTAATCCCAGTATAAACCAGTCTGCAGCAAGTTTTAATCCCGGAATAAACCAGTCTGTAGCAGCTTTTAATCCCGGTATAGGCCAGTCTGTAGCAGCTTTTAATCCCAGTATAAACCAGTCTGTAGCAGCTTTTAATCCCAGTATAAACCAGTCTGCAGCAGCTTTTAATCCTAGTATGAACCAGTCTGTAGCAGCTTTTAATCCCGGTATAAACCAGTCTGTAGCAGCTTTTAATCCCAGTATAAACCAGTCTGTAGCAGCTTTTAATCCTAGTATAAACCAGTGTGTAAAAGCTTTTAATCCCAGTATAAACCAGTCTGTAGCAGCTTTTAATCCCAGTATAAACCAGTCTGTAGCAGCTTTTAATCCCAGTATAAACCAGTCTGTAGCAGCTTTTAATCCCAGTATAAACCAGTCTGCAGCAAGTTTTAATCCCGGAATAAACCAGTCTGTAGCAGCTTTTAATCCCGGTATAGGCCAGTCTGTAGCAGCTTTTAATCCCAGTATAAACCAGTCTGTAGCAGCTTTTAATCCCAGTATAAACCAGTCTGTAGCAGCTTTTAATCCTAGTATAAACCAGTCTGTAGCAGCTTTTAATCACGGTATAAACCAGTGTGTAAAAGCTTTTAATCCCAGTATAAACCAGTCTGCAGGAGCTTTTAATCCTAGTATAAACCAGTCTGTAGCAGCTTTTAATCCCGGTATAAACCAGTCTGTAGCAGCTTTTAATCCCAGTATAAACCAGTCTGTAGCAGCTTTTAATCCCGGTATAAACCAGTGTGTAAAAGCTTTTAATCCCAGTATAAACCAGTCTGCAGCAGCTTTTAATCCCAGTATAAACCAGTCTGTAGCAGCTTTTAATCCCGGTATAAACCAGTCTGTAGCAGCTTTTAATCCCAGTATAAACCAGTCTGTAGCAGCTTTTAATCCTAGTATAAACCAGTGTGTAAAAGCTTTTAATCCCAGTATAAACCAGTCTGTAGCAGCTTTTAATCCTAGTATAAACCAGTCTTTAGCAGCTTTTAATCCCAGTATAAACTAGTGTGTAGCAGCTTTTAATCCCAGTATAAACCAGTCTGTAGCAGCTTTTACTCCTAGTATAAACCAGTCTGTAGCAGATTTTAATCCCAGTATAAACCAGTCTGCAGCAGCTTTTAATCCCATTATAAACCAGTCTGTAGCAGCTTTTAATCCCGGTATAAACCAGTCTGTAGCAGCTTTTAATCCAAATATAAACCAGTCTGTAGCAGCTTTTACTCCTTGTATAAACCAGTCTGCAGCAGCTTTTAATCCCATTATAAACCAGTCTGTAGCAGCTTTTAATCCCAATATAAACCAGTCTGCAGCAGCTTTTAATCCCATTATAAACCAGTCTGTAGCAGCTTTTACTCCTAGTATAAACCAGTCTGCAGCAGCTTTTAATCCCATTATAAACCAGTCTGTAGCAGCTTTTAATCCCAGTATAAACCAGTCTGTAGCAGCTTTTAATCCCAGTATAAACCAGTCTGTAGCAGCTTTTACTCCTAGTATAAACCAGTGTGTAGCAGCTTTTAATCCAAGTATAAACCAGTCTGTAACAGCTTTTAATCCCAGTATAAACCAGTCTGTAGCAGCTTTTAATCCCAGTATAAACCAGTCTGTAGCAGCTTTTAATCCTAGTATAAACCAGTCTGTCGCAGCTTTTAATCCCGGTATAAACCAGTCTGTAGCAGCTTTTAATCCCAGTATAAACCAGTCTGTAGCAGCTTTTAATCCTAGTATAAACCAGTGTGTAAAAGCTTTTAATCCCAGTATAAACCAGTCTGCAGCAGCTTTTAATCCCAGTATAAACCAGTGTGTAAAAGCTTTTAATCCCAGTATAAACCAGTCTGTAGCAGCTTTTAATCCTAGTTTAAACCAGTCTTTAGCAGCTTTTAATCCCAGTATAAACCAGTCTGTAGCAGCTTTTACTCCTAGTATAAACCAGTCTGTAGCAGCTTTTAATCCTAGTATAAACCAGTCTGTATCAGCTTTTAATCCCACTATAAACCAGTCTGTAGCAGCTTTTAATCCCAGTATAAACCAGTCTGTAACAGCTTTTAATCCCAGTATAAACCAGTCTGCAGCAGCTTTTAATCCCAGTATAAACCAGTCTGCAGCAGCTTTTAATCCCAGTATAAACCAGTCTGTAGCAGCTTTTAATCCCAGTATAAACCAGTGTGTAGCAGCTTTTAATCCCAGTATAAACCAGTCTGTAGCAGCTTTTAATCCCAGTATAAACCAGTCTGCAGCAACTTTTAATCCCGGAATAAACCAGTCTGTAGCAGCTTTTAATCCCGGTACTAGGCCAGTCTGTAGCCGCTTTTAATCCTAGTATAAACCAGTCTGTAGCAGCTTTTAATCGCGGTATAAACCAGTCTGTAGCAGCTTTTAATCCCGGTATAAACCAGTGTGTAAAAGCTTTTAATCCCAGTATAAACCAGTCTGCAGCAGCTTTTAATCCTAGTATAAACCAGTCTGTCGCAGCTTTTAATCCCGGTATAAACCAGTCTGTAGCAGCTTTTAATCCCAGTATAAACCAGTCTGTAGCAGCTTTTAATCCTAGTATAAACCAGTGTGTAAAAGCTTTTAATCCCAGTATAAACCAGTCTGCAGCAGCTTTTAATCCCAGTATAAACCAGTCTGTAGCAGCTTTTAATCCCAGTATAAACCAGTCTGTAGCAGCTTTTAATCCTAGTATAAACCAGTCTTTAGCAGCTTTTAATCCCAGTATAAACCAGTGTGTAGCAGCTTTTAATCCCAGTATAAACCAGTCTGTAGTAGCTTTTACTCCTAGTATAAACCAGTCTGTAGCAGCTTTTAATCCCAGTATAAACCAGTCTGCAGCAGCTTTTAATCCCATTATAAACCAGTCTGTAGCAGCTTTTAATCCCAGTATAAACCAGTCTGCAGCAACTTTTAATCCCGGAATAAACCAGTCTGTAGCAGCTTTTAATCCCGGTATAGGCCAGTCTGTAGCAGCTTTTAATCCCAGTATAAACCAGTCTGTAGCAGCTTTTAATCCCAGTATAAACCAGTCTGTAGCAGCTTTTAATCCTAGTATAAACCAGTCTGTAGCAGCTTTTAATCACGGTATAAACCAGTGTGTAAAAGCTTTTAATCCCAGTATAAACCAGTCTGCAGGAGCTTTTAATCCTAGTATAAACCAGTCTGTAGCAGCTTTTAATCCCGGTATAAACCAGTCTGTAGCAGCTTTTAATCCCAGTATAAACCAGTCTGTAGCAGCTTTTAATCCTAGTATAAACCAGTGTGTAAAAGCTTTTAATCCCAGTATAAACCAGTCTGTAGCAGCTTTTAATCCTAGTATAAACCAGTCTTTAGCAGCTTTTAATCCCAGTCTAAACCAGTCTGTAGCAGATTTTAATCCCAGTATAAACCAGTCTGCAGCAGCTTTTAATCCCATTATAAACCAGTCTGTAGCAGCTTTTAATCCCAGTATAAACCAGTCTGTAGCAGCTTTTAATCCAAGTATAAACCAGTCTGTAGCAGCTTTTACTCCTTGTATAAACCAGTCTGCAGCAGCTTTTAATCCCATTATAAACCAGTCTGTAGCAGCTTTTAATCCCAGTATAAACCAGTCTGCAGCAGCTTTTAATCCCATTATAAACCAGTCTGTAGCAGCTTTTACTCCTAGTATAAACCAGTCTGCAGCAGCTTTTAATCCCATTATAAACCAGTCTGTAGCAGCTTTTAATCCCAGTATAAACCAGTCTGTAGCAGCTTTTAATCCCAGTATAAACCAGTCTGTAGCAGCTTTTACTCCTAGTATAAACCAGTGTGTAGCAGCTTTTAATCCAAGTATAAACCAGTCTGTAACAGCTTTTAATCCCAGTATAAACCAGTCTGTAGCAGCTTTTAATCCCGGTATAAACCAGTCTGTAGCAGCTTTTAATCCCAGTATAAACCAGTCTGTAGCAGCTTTTAATCCCGGTATAAACCAGTGTGTAAAAGCTTTTAATCCCAGTATAAACCAGTCTGCAGCAGCTTTTAATCCTAGTATGAACCAGTCTGTAGCAGCTTTTAATCCCGGTATAAACCAGTCTGTAGCAGCTTTTAATCCCAGTATAAACCAGTCTGTAGCAGCTTTTAATCCTAGTATAAACCAGTGTGTAAAAGCTTTTAATCCCAGTATAAACCAGTCTGTAGCAGCTTTTAATCCTAGTATAAACCAGTCTTTAGCAGCTTTTAATCCCAGTATAAACCAGTGTGTAGCAGCTTTTAATCCCAGTATAAACCAGTCTGTAGCAGCTTTTACTCCTAGTATAAACCAGTCTGTAGCAGCTTTTAATCCCAGTATAAACCAGTCTGCAGCAGCTTTTAATCCCATTATAAACCAGTCTGTAGCAGCTTTTAATCCCAGTATAAACCAGTCTGTAGCAGCTTTTAATCCCAGTATAAACCAGTCTGTAGCAGCTTTTACTCCTTGTATAAACCAGTCTGCAGCAGCTTTTAATCCCATTATAAACCAGTCTGTAGCAGCTTTTAATCCCGGTATAAACCAGTGTGTAAAAGCTTTTAATCCCAGTATAAACCAGTCTGCAGCAGCTTTTAATCCCAGTATAAACCAGTCTGTAGCAGCTTTTAATTCCAGTATAAACCAGTGTGTAGCAGCTTTTAATCCCAGTATAAACCAGTGTGTAGCAGCTTTTAATCCCAGTATAAACCAGTCTGTAGCAGCTTTTAATCCCAGTATAAACCAGTCTGTAGCTGCTTTTAATCCCGGAATAAACCAGTCTGTAGCAGCTTTTAATCCCGGTATAGGCCAGTCTGTAGCAGCTTTTAATCCCAGTATAAACCAGTCTGTAGCAGCTTTTAATCCCAGTATAAACCAGTCTGTAGCAGCTTTTAATCCTAGTATAAACCAGTCTGTAGCAGCTTTTAATCACGGTATAAACCAGTGTGTAAAAGCTTTTAATCCCAGTATAAACCAGTCTGCAGGAGCTTTTAATCCTAGTATAAACCAGTCTGTAGCAGCTTTTAATCCCGGTATAAACCAGTCTGTAGCAGCTTTTAATCCCAGTATAAACCAGTCTGTAGCAGCTTTTAATCCCGGTATAAACCAGTGTGTAAAAGCTTTTAATCCCAGTATAAACCAGTCTGCAGCAGCTTTTAATCCTAGTATAAACCAGTCTGTAGCAGCTTTTAATCCCGGTATAAACCAGTCTGTAGCAGCTTTTGATCCCAGTATAAACCAGTCTGTAGCAGCTTTTAATCCTAGTATAAACCAGTGTGTAAAAGCTTTTAATCCCAGTATAAACCAGTCTGTAGCAGCTTTTAATCCTAGTATAAACCAGTCTTTAGCAGCTTTTAATCCCAGTATAAACCAGTCTGCAGCAGCTTTTAATCCCAGTATAAACCAGTCTGTAGCAGCTTTTACTCCTAGTATAAACCAGTCTGTAGCAGATTTTAATCCCAGTATAAACCAGTCTGCAGCAGCTTTTAATCCCATTATAAACCAGTCTGTAGCAGCTTTTAATCCCGGTATAAACCAGTCTGTAGCAGCTTTTAATCCCAGTATAAACCAGTCTGTAGCAGCTTTTAATCCCAGTATAAACCAGTCTGTAGCAGCTTTTACTCCTAGTATAAACCAGTGTGTAGCAGCTTTTAATCCCAGTATAAACCAGTCTGTAGCAGCTTTTACTCCTAGTATAAACCAGTGTGTAGCAGCTTTTAATCCAAGTATAAACCAGTCTGTAACAGCTTTTAATCCCAGTATAAACCAGTCTGTAGCAGCTTTTAATCCCGGTATAAACCAGTCTGTAGCAGCTTTTAATCCTAGTATAAACCAGTGTGTAGCAGCTTTTAATCCAAGTATAAACCAGTCTGTAACAGCTTTTAATCCCAGTATAAACCAGTCTGTAGCAGCTTTTAATCCCAGTATAAACCAGTCTGTAGCAGCTTTTAATCCCAGTATAAACCAGTCTGTAGCAGCTTTTAATCCCGGTATAAACCAGTGTGTAAAAGCTTTTAATCCCAGTATAAACCAGTCTGCAGCAGCTTTTAATCCTAGTATGAACCAGTCTGTAGCAGCTTTTAATCCCGGTATAAACCAGTCTGTAGCAGCTTTTAATCCCAGTATAAACCAGTCTGTAGCAGCTTTTAATCCTAGTATAAACCAGTGTGTAAAAGCTTTTAATCCCAGTATAAACCAGTCTGTAGCAGCTTTTAATCCTAGTATAAACCAGTCTTTAGCAGCTTTTAATCCCAGTATAAACTAGTGTGTAGCAGCTTTTAATCCCAGTATAAACCAGTCTGTAGCAGCTTTTACTCCTAGTATAAACCAGTCTGTAGCAGATTTTAATCCCAGTATAAACCAGTCTGCAGCAGCTTTTAATCCCATTATAAACCAGTCTGTAGCAGCTTTTAATCCCGGTATAAACCAGTCTGTAGCAGCTTTTAATCCCAGTATAAACCAGTCTGTAGCAGCTTTTACTCCTTGTATAAACCAGTCTGCAGCAGCTTTTAATCCCATTATAAACCAGTCTGTAGCAGCTTTTAATCCCGGTATAAACCAGTGTGTAAAAGCTTTTAATCCCAGTATAAACCAGTCTGCAGCAGCTTTTAATCCCAGTATAAACCAGTCTGTAGCAGCTTTTAATTCCAGTATAAACCAGTGTGTAGCAGCTTTTAATCCCAGTATAAACCAGTGTGTAGCAGCTTTTAATCCCAGTATAAACCAGTCTGTAGCAGCTTTTAATCCCAGTATAAACCAGTCTGCAGCAAGTTTTAATCCCGGAATAAACCAGTCTGTAGCAGCTTTTAATCCCGGTATAGGCCAGTCTGTAGCAGCTTTTAATCCCAGTATAAACCAGTCTGTAGCAGCTTTTAATCCCAGTATAAACCAGTCTGTAGCAGCTTTTAATCCTAGTATAAACCAGTCTGTAGCAGCTTTTAATCACGGTATAAACCAGTGTGTAAAAGCTTTTAATCCCAGTATAAACCAGTCTGCAGGAGCTTTTAATCCTAGTATAAACCAGTCTGTAGCAGCTTTTAATCCCGGTATAAACCAGTCTGTAGCAGCTTTTAATCCCAGTATAAACCAGTCTGTAGCAGCTTTTAATCCCGGTATAAACCAGTGTGTAAAAGCTTTTAATCCCAGTATAAACCAGTCTGCAGCAGCTTTTAATCCTAGTATAAACCAGTCTGTAGCAGCTTTTAATCCCGGTATAAACCAGTCTGTAGCAGCTTTTAATCCCAGTATAAACCAGTCTGTAGCAGCTTTTAATCCTAGTATAAACCAGTGTGTAAAAGCTTTTAATCCCAGTATAAACCAGTCTGTAGCAGCTTTTAATCCTAGTATAAACCAGTCTTTAGCAGCTTTTAATCCCAGTATAAACTAGTGTGTAGCAGCTTTTAATCCCAGTATAAACCAGTCTGTAGCAGCTTTTACTCCTAGTATAAACCAGTCTGTAGCAGATTTTAATCCCAGTATAAACCAGTCTGCAGCAGCTTTTAATCCCATTATAAACCAGTCTGTAGCAGCTTTTAATCCCGGTATAAACCAGTCTGTAGCAGCTTTTAATCCCAGTATAAACCAGTCTGTAGCAGCTTTTACTCCTTGTATAAACCAGTCTGCAGCAGCTTTTAATCCCATTATAAACCAGTCTGTAGCAGCTTTTAATCCCAGTATAAACCAGTCTGCAGCAGCTTTTAATCCCATTATAAACCAGTCTGTAGCAGCCTTTAATCCCAGTATAAACCAGTCTGCAGCAGCTTTTAATCCCATTATAAACCAGTCTGTAGCAGCTTTTACTCCTAGTATAAACCAGTCTGCAGCAGCTTTTAATCCCATTATAAACCAGTCTGTAGCAGCTTTTAATCCCAGTATAAACCAGTCTGTAGCAGCTTTTAATCCCAGTATAAACCAGTCTGTAGCAGCTTTTACTCCTAGTATAAACCAGTGTGTAGCAGCTTTTAATCCAAGTATAAACCAGTCTGTAACAGCTTTTAATCCCAGTATAAACCAGTATGTAGCAGCTTTTAATCCCAGTATAAACCAGTGTGTAGCAGCTTTTAATCCCAGTATAAACCAGTCTGTAACAGCTTTTAATCCCAGTATGAACCAGTCTGTAGCAGCTTTTAATCCCAGTATAAACCAGTCTGTAGCAGCTTTTAATCCCAGTATAAACCAGTGTGTAGCAGCGGTCAGATTGTGGGGCTAAAATGATGTGAAATGAATGTATGAATAGATATAGCAGCATAAAGCCTGAGTGACCTGGAGAGCTCCCTGAGAAGAGACGGGAAGATGACGATGCTGGATTTGCCGTCCTTGGTAGTGGTGCTTAAACTCCTGTCATGGAACAGAAGATGTGAGGACCCACGTGTAGGCTTTAAGAGACGGGAGGCAAACCAGTGCAGGTAAAAGGTTTTAATAAAAACTTAACTTACACAACACAGGGCTTTGATGGCAAAAAAAAAAACTCTGACGTGGAACTACAACGTGAACACTAACAAAACTTGACAATGACTACAAACAGAAAGCAATGAGCTGGCAAAGGAGGAGCTGAGAACCTATGGCTTACATACTGTGAAGGACAAACAAGGCACAGGTGAGGTGAATGAGCTAATCAGACCAGGTGAACTAATGAGCAGAAACCAAAAAAGCAACACAGAACTAAGCATCACCCTAAATACAAGAAACCAAGAACATAAAACCATGAGCATAACAAAAGCCACGACACCCTCCCTGGGTGCTTTGTTCTAACTAGTTGCCTCCACAGCTTTGTTCTTTTCATGGTTTCATGATACTGAAACCATCCAGTGACACACCTTGTCTTCTCCACAGTCTCTTAATTCCATATTCAGTAAAAATCCTCTGTGTTGTGTTTTTTATGGCCTTGTCTACTAACTTGAGTCCAAACAGGGTTATCTCATGGAAATGTCCAATTATGGAGCTCATGTTTGCATAATTTCACAGCATGTGAGATATGAAACAGAGTGCATGGACGTATGACCGGTTTCATCCTCGACCCTTCATGCTTTCGGCCTCTCTTTTTTAGATGTTTCTACATCTTCAGACTTCCTGACTTCTTCCTTGCCTGACTAAAAATAAAAGTTATTACTGATGTGGCCTCAGAGTTTTGGAGCCCCGCTGTGCGTGATGGGACTCGGCTGTCAGGTGTGCTTTCTGTGCTCCATCCAAATGCAGCTTTTATCAAAGGACATTGTGAGCTGATGGTAAGTGTTTGATCGGTCTGCCTTTGTCAGCAGTCAGACAGGCCTTTGACGCCAGCTCAGTACAGAAAGGCTTTCTGTGTTTTTAATTGTTTCAGGATGACAGATAGGCCAGTTGCTCTGAGGCTAGAGCAGACTAGACTCTTGTTTCTACAGTACAGCATATCATTACAGTAACTGCTGCAGATGCTTACTTTCATGTCAAACCAAAAAAAACCAACACAGCTCATCACTTCTCTCCCTTCTCCTCTGTTCCTCAGGGGTTTCAAGTTGAGGGCTGGATAAGTGAAGCTGCCTTTAACTGCTCATTTCAGGATGCTTGTCCTCAGATATTCGCCCCTTCTTAGTAAGGTTCTAGAAAAAGCTGTCCACACAACTTAGAAGTGAAATAACTGTCTTGATGTTGACCAGTCAGGTTTCTGGCCAGACCACAGCACCGAGACAACTCTAGTTAAAGATGCATGATGTAACTTTCTGAGCTGAAAACTCGTTTGATGACACAGCGACATCTGTCATCACATTTCTGGATGCCCAGCAGCGTCCTGAGGCTGAGAAACCACACTGTACAGCTATTTCACCTGGAACGCTGCATGACTTTACAGCCGAGTTTTGGTTTATTCACTGCGTCACACGCTAGCAAACGGATATCAACACACCACCTGTTTTGAGCATGCACCATGGCTGATAGAGCGAAGGAGGAAGAGAGGAAAAGAAAGAGAGAAAGAGACAGAACAAGAGATTAAAAATTTCAGATCAGACTGTATGTTACTGGCTGGAGAGAGCTCACGATACAGGTAGGAAGAAGATGATGCTGGATTAGCTGTCGATGGGAGGCATCACTGAGAAAATAGCAAAAGTTCTGTATTGTGTCTTCCATGACATCCGCTTGATGTCATGGTCTGCAAGTTTTCGGTATGGGTTCATTGTCTTGTCTGTTTTATTGTGTAGTTCATTCCCCTTGTGTATTGTATTTTGCTTCCGGTTTGTTAACTCACCTGGTTTATTTGCAAATTCACTTCACCTGTTCCCTCTTAGTTCCTCTGTCTTTATACCCCTTGGTTTTAGTTTTGCTTTGTCACTTCATCCGTCCTGTTTCCCTGTGGTTTTTCCTTGTTGTGTGGTTCCTGTTATTCTGGATTTTAGATTAAATCATTTGTGCCTGATAACTACTGTGGCTCACGTGGCCCTCACATGTCAAACTGAAAGTTTTTTGCAGTCCTGTAGGTGGAGCTCGCTGCCCGTGGTTGAGAACCACTAGACCAAGGCTACTCAATTCGGTCCTACAAGGGCCGCAATCCAGCAGGTTTTCCATGTATCCCTGCATGAACACACCTGATTCAAATTAGGTGGCTCTATCAGCCAATCAGGTTCTACACAATGACTCATTAATTTGACTCAGGTGTGTTGGTGCAGGGATAGATGGACAACCTGCTGGATTGCGGCCCTCATAGGACCGAATTGCGTATCCCTGCACTAGACTAACTAGACTAGATTAACGCTGTCCTCACAGGTCCATTAGACAGCTGCAGTTGGTCCAGAACGCTGCTGCTCTAGTCCTCACTAAGACCAGAAAAGTAGATCCTAGAACTCCAGTCCTCACTAAGACCAGGAAAGTAGATCCTAGAACTCCAGTCCTCACTAAGACCAGAAAAGTAGATCCTAGAACTCCAGTCCTCACTAAGACCAGAAAAGTAGATCCTAGAACTCCAGTCCTCACTAAGACCAGTAAAGTAGATCTTAGAACTCCAGTCCTCACTAAGACCAGGAAAGTAGATCTTAGAACTCCAGTCCTCACTACGACCAGAAAAGTAGATCCTAGAACTCCAGTCCTCACTAAGACCAGGAAAGTAGATCCTAGAACTCCAGTCCTCAGGTCTTGTGTGCACTGAATGGGTCCATTCAGGATCATCTGGTTCATTATGAAACAGATCCCCCAGGTCATCAGGATCAGGTCTACTTCCTGTTCCCAGAGCCAAAACTAAACCTGGAGGTTGGGTAACAAACTTATAGAAACCTGCAGGTCTGCTGAAGCTCTGCTGCTTTCAGTCAACATTAAAAACTTTAATATTTGCTGCACTGAAAGAGATTTCATTTGGTGATTTTACTTCTTTTGAATATCTTAGTTTTATTTTAAGGGGCATTCCTAAAATCCTATTTCTAATCATCTACAGACGTCCAGGACACTGTAAATTTTATTGATGAATTTTCTGAATTATTGTCGGTTATCTCTACTGATTTTAACCATTTCATCTTAACTGGGGATTTTAACATCCACATAGATAACATAACGGATGGTAATGTCAAGGAATTTTCTTCCATATTGGATGTTTGGTTTGTGGCAACATGTAAAAGAACCGACCCACATTCGAGGTCACATTCTGGACCTG
Organism: Melanotaenia boesemani; assembly: GCF_017639745.1. Taxonomy (NCBI): domain Eukaryota; kingdom Metazoa; phylum Chordata; class Actinopteri; order Atheriniformes; family Melanotaeniidae; genus Melanotaenia; species Melanotaenia boesemani. The sequence goes on along the minus strand of NC_055684.1, from coordinate 1,850,483 downwards.
GTTATTTCAGGGTGTTGATATTTCTTCTGTAGCTGACACTGACTTGGCCTTGTCTGACCATTTTTGTATTTTGTTTGATTTACTGATCACTCAGAATGTCCAACCAACCTGCTCCTCGGTTAGGAAGAGGTACATTAATGAAAGAACAGGTGCTAAGTTTGTGGAGGCCATAGCTATGTTACCAACAACCAGAGCAGAGTCAGTTGATGGACTCCTGGATCATTTCAATCTGAAAATCTTGAATGTAATGGATGCTGTTGCACCGATAAGAATCAAGACCACTTTGATCAAACAGAAAACACCATGAAGAAACACCACTGTGGTTACCAGCCTAAAAAGAGAAAGCAGAAAAACTGAGCGGAAATGGCGGAAAAATAAACTTCAAATTCACTATGAGTTGTACAAACAAAGCCTGCGTAACTATAACAATGAGTTGTGCAAGGCCAGAGAGCTGCATTTATCTGGAATGATTAACAGGAATGTCAACAATTCTTGCCATCTGTTTGCTATGATTGAAAAACTTACTAATCCTCCTATACAGATAAGCCCAGAGCTCCTTTCCACTGAGAAATGCAACCAATTTGCCAACTTTTTTAGCCAAAAAATTAAAACAATTAGGCAAAATAATAATTCCACACAGTCAAACAAGAAAATTAGTCTGTGTCTAAAACCCGGAAATAATTCTGATGTCATGTCGCAATTTAAAACGGTGGATTTAAAAGTCCTACAAGAAACAGTTTGGAATTTGAAAACAACAACATGCACTCTGGACATGATACCATCCGACTTTTTAAAAACAGTTTTTACCTCAGTAGAAAGTGGTCTCCTACTGATAGTTAACAGCTCACTGTCATCAGGCATTTTTCCCAAGTCACTAAAGATAGCTGCTATTAAGCCTCCTAAAGAAAAGGACTCTAGAAGCCTCTATAATGAACAACTATAGACCGTCTCTAACCTCTTTTATTTCCAAGATCATTGAGAAAGTTGTATTTCACCAGCTTCATGACTTTTTAAATGAAAGTGGAAATCTTGATAAAATTCAGTCCGGCTTCCGACCTCATCACAGCCCTGAAACAGCTCTGGTCAAAGTGGTAAAGGACATTAGGTTGAATACTGATTCTGGTCTAGTATCAGTCCTGGTTCTGTTGGATCTCAGTGCTGCGTTTGATACTGTAGATCACAGAATCCTGTTGCACAGGCTGGAAAACTGGGTTGGACTTTCTGGTTCAGGTCCTATTTAGAAGGCCGGAGTTATTTAGTTCCGATTGGCAGCTATGAATCCGAACGAGTGGCCATGACTTGTGGAGTCCCCCAGGGGTCAATCCTTGGACCTCTTCTGTTCAACTTGTATCTGCTCCCTTTGGGTAAAATATTACAGAACTATAGCATTAATTATCAAAGTTATGCAGATGATACACAACTTTATGTCTCTGTCACCAGATGACTGCAGCCCAGCAGACTTTTTGTGTCCGTGTCTGGAGCAAATAAACACCTGGATGAGGGAGAATTTTCTACAATTAAATGAAGACAAAACTGAGATTATTCTGTTTGGTAGAAAGAGAAGAGGGTCAGCATTGGCAAACACCTGGAGACTCGGGCTCTTAAAATCACCAACCAAGTTCGTAACCTGGGAGTGTTGATAGACTCAGATCTGACTTTCAGCTGCCACATCAAAGCTTCACTAAGAAGCTTTTTACCAGCTCAGAAACATCAACAGAATTAAAAGTTTAGTCTCCCAGAAAGACCAGGAGAAACTCATCCATGCATTCATCTCCAGTAGACTGGATTACTGTAATGGTCTTTTAACAGGACTCCCTAAAAAGAGCATTAAACATTTGCAGCTCATCCAGATGCTGCTGCTAGAGTTTTAACCAGGACTAAGAGATCTGAACACATCACACCAGTTTTGAAATCTTTACACTGGTTTCCAGTCAGTCACAGAATAGATTTTAAAACCCTTCTGCTTGTTTACAAATCCCAGAATGGTTTAGGCCCAGAATACATCTGTGATATGTTCAGAGAATATAAACCTAGCAGAGCTCTTAGATCCAAAGACTCTGGTCAACTAGTCCAGACCAGAGTCCAGACTAAACATGGAGAAGCAGCATTTAGCTGTTATGCTGCAAACAAATGGAACAAACTGCCAGTGGAGATTAAACTTTCACCAAATGTAGACATTTTTAAATCCAGGTTAAAAACATTTCTTTTCTCATGCGTCTATACATGAAATCTGCACGGTAACTTTTTAACTTATCTTACTTTTAATCATTTTAATGTAATTTATTATTTTATTGTGATTATGTGTTGATGCCTTTTACTATTCTAAATATCTGTAATGTCTTTGTTTTATGTAAAGCACTTTGAATTGTCCTGTACATGAAATGTGCTATACAAATAAACTGCCTTGCTTTTCATCGGAAAATTGGTTCATTCCTCACATTAGAACTTTTATCGTTTTCTGTTTTAGCTATTTTTTAATTTCTTTCATTCTTATTAGGTTTGCTTTTAATGTTTGTTTTAATGCTTTCTCTGCAACTCATAATGTTTGTAATCTTTTAATTAAAGGTGATTTGTCCTCTACATGAAATGTGATATACAAATAAACCCATCTTGCCTTTCTGTACAGTTAATCCAGAAATTATTCAGTTTAACTTTTTCCACATTGTGCTATGTCGCAGCGTTATTCCAAAATTGAATAAATTCATTTTATTAGCCAAAATTGAACACACAACACTCCATATTGACAATGTGAAAAATGTACATAAGTATTACGGTCTTTGCCATTAAGCTCAAATTTAAGCTCAGATGTATCCTGTTTCCACTGATCACCTTTGAGATGTTTCTCCCGTTTACTTAGTGTGTACCTGTGGTAAACTCAGATGATTGAGCATGATTTGGAAAGGCACATACCTCTCATACCTGCACGTCAGAGCGCAAAGCATGAAGTCAAAGCATGATTGTAGACCTCCAAGAAAGGATTATCTTATGGCAAAGATCTGGGGATAGGTACAGAAAATTTCTGCTGCTTTGAATGTCCCGATGAGCACAGTGGCCTCCATCATCCATAAATGGGGAAGTTCTGAACCAGCAGGACCCTTCTCAATCGGCCATCTAAACTGAGTGACTGTGGGAGAAGGGCCTTAATCTGGGAGGTGACCAAGAACATGGCGGCCAGTCTGTCAGAGCTCCAGCGTTCCCTTGTAGAGAGAGGAGAACCTTCCAAAAGGACAACCATCTCTGCAGCAATCCACCAATCAGACCTGTAAGCTGTAGTGGCCAGATAGAAGCCACCCCTTAACATGCATTTATGCTCCCCTACGTACGTAACAGGTGTCTTTCTCAAACGTTGTCATACGTCACCGCCCTTCATACTTAAGTATGTTTTTTAACACTGCCATGGTTATGAAGTCAGTTCATCCTCTAGTGGGCAGTGCTGAGCTCAGAGCTGACGTTCGGATGTCAGTATCAGTCATCATTTGGTGGTGGTAATGTACTGCTATAAAGATGTTTACAACGCACACTCAGCCTTTCTTCAAAAGCTCCCGCCATCTCTACAGTTATCCTCATCGCCATCGTCATCTTTTTCTCTGGTTTGTTCCTTTTACTGGTCGCATGTTAGCTCAACACTGCCCCCCGTGGTTTTCGGTGATATTGCTTCATCAAGTAACAGATCCTGAAAACACACTAATTACCCCTCTTAAAGGACGATGGAAACAGATGAAAGTGTCCGTCTGTGTATTCGTCTGTTTGCGTATTCGTCTTCTGCGTCGAGCATAAATGGGCCTTTAGCAAAAGGCACATGACTGCCTGCCCGAAGTTTGCCAAAAGGCCCCTGAAGGACTCTCCAACCAAAAGAAATTTCTCTGGTTTGATGAGACAAAGACTGAACCCTTTGGTGTGAATCACAGGTGTTATGTTTGGAGGAAACCAGGTACCACTCATCACCAGCCCAAAACATCGCAGCAGTGAAGCATGGTGGTGGCACCATCATGCTATCAGGATGTTTTTCAGCAGCAGCAACTGGGAGACTAGTCAGGATAGAGGGAAGGCTGAATGCAGCCATGTACAGACACATCCCAGATGAAAACCTGCTCCAGAGGGCTGCTGACTTCAGGCTGGGGCGATAGTTCACCTTTCAGCAGGACGACAACCCAAGCAGCCAAGATGTTAAAGGAGTGGCTTCAGGGCGACTCTGGAAATGTCCTTTAGAAGCTCAGCCAGAGCCCAGACTTGAATCCGACTTCACATCACTGGAGACATAGGAAAATGGCTTCCAATCTAACCTGATGGAGCTTGAGAGGTGCTGCAAAGAGGAATGGGCCAAACTTCACTAAGACGGGTGCTCCAGGCTTGTGGATTCACATTCACAAAGACTAGAGGCTGGAATTCCTGCCAAAGGTGCATCAACAACATACTGAGCAAAGGCTGTTTGGTTTTGTTTTTTATTTTAAATACATTTACAAACATTTTAGAACTTTATGCAGTTGTCATTATGCAGCATTGTGTGTAGAATTTTGGGGAGTAAAATGAATAAATTCCATTTAGGAATAAGACTGCAGCACAGCAGAATATGGGAAAAAAGAAGCGCTGTGAAAACTGTCTGGATGCACCATATGTGGCACTCTGGCAGACTGGGCTGAGATGCATCCCAGTTATATCTTTGGGCAATTTCAGGGTCGACTTTCTCTTCTGATTACAAGAGAGATGAGGTTATTCTATATTTAGCTGGAGCAGAAACTCAAAAAGATGTTTACAGCTCCTGAAGAACTGTAGATTTTTAATAAACAGCACTTTCAAACACACAAGCATCAGATACACTTTTCTATATACATATTATATATACATACATAGTATATATCCTGTATATATATATATATAATGCGGAGCATCGTGTCTCAGAGTGATGCAGGACAACTAGTCTGTGGATTTGTTCCTTCAGAGATCATCTTTCTCTTCACTGGTTTCCTGTTAAGTCCAGAAAAGAATTTAAAATTATTCTTCTCACGCTGTCAACTTAGGGGTGATTGCCAGGTCTCCAAGAAGCGAAGAAGAAGGGGAGAAAGCAGCCCTTCACTTTCACACACACGTCGCTGGCTGGAGCGGTGGCGAGCACACACACACCCACGACGGCTCCGATCAGGAGCTGGACGGCCATGGTGAAACGAAGCCATGAATCGCGAGTTAACTCAGGACACTCGTGCTCTTTCACTCGGTTAAGTATTCTGAATGACTGACAGTCCCAACAATTATATGTTGTAATGGTTATTGGATTAAAAGCTGGGTCTATTGTGACTTGATGGGACATTTTGTCCTAAAAAGTGAGGACAGCAACATTAAGGTCATAACGTGATCAAACTGTCAGAACCGGATGCCTTACATCAGGCATGTCAAACTGGTCCAGCAAAGGGCCGTGTGGCTGCAGGTTTTTGTTCCAGCCAGCCAAGAGCACACAGTTTGACCAATCAGCTGTCTGAAGACTGAGATCAGTTGATTGAATCAGTCAAATCTGGTGTGCTGCTGCTTGGTTGGAACAAAAACCTGCAGCCACACGGCCCTTTGCTGGACCAGTTTGACATGCCTGCCTTACATGTAGCAGGTGTGTTTTAAATTTTAATTAAGAATCTGCCCTGTATGTCTATGTATTATTTGACTTTTTTTTCTTTAATGTACTTATTTTATTGGGCAGCTTTTATTTTCTTAATATTAAGTACCGGTCCAAGTCTTTAGTGTGATCCCAGTTTCCTTTAGTGATGTCACTTCCTGTTAGCACTCCGCTGCTCAGTTTGCTAGCAGCCCAGCTGAGGAGAAGGGCTCCAATTTGAAAAAAGGGTTTAACCTTCTTCCAGCTCGGTTTTTATGGTGATGCTGTACATTTTTCCTGTTATGTTTGTGCGTGTGGATGCAGTCCAGAACTTTTATTTAAACATGCTAATGTTCAGCTAGCTGGAGCATGTGGTCCGCTGGTTTTTCGGTTTCTTTTCCTGCTGATGGTGTGCAGGGTGAAGCCAGATTAGACACCTTTCCTGGGCTGATAAGAGTTTATTCTGAACAGCATTGTCTCCAGGATAAACCCTCCAGCCAGTTGTAGGACAACAGTGGTCTCCACTTCATCTGCATGTCCTGTTTAGATTTCTTTCTTAGTCATTCCTTCCCTGCCCGACTGTCTTCATCTGGGTCCCATTGTCTTCCCTTCATCCCAGCTGTGTCCTCCTTTCCTTCAGAGCCAGATAAGCTTTCGTCTGCATTTCAGTGTTTTTTCACTTCCTCTGCCCTGAAATCTGAATCCTCTTCTAAATAAAAGCACCTGTTTTTCTACCCACCCAGCATCTGTCTGAGTCCAGCCTGTCTAACCCTGAAACCAACTGCTATTAAAAGGGTTTAATATTTGGCGGGGGGGGCACAAATCGGTTGTGCTTTGGGAACCCAGAAGTCTGGCAGCGGCCCTGAGTAGGTGGTTTATTTTTTACCATCAGTTTTATGTTTCACTGTTTAAATCAGAAGTCCAACACACTTTAGTCATCTGTTTGTTGTAGAACATTAAAAATAAATCAACAGGGCACTGAAACATCCGTCAGGGTTCCATCCAGATACTGAATCATCCAAACAGCAAAATGAAAAGAAAGAAACCAGCAAGGAAAAGTAAATCTGTTTCCACCTATAGATTAGTTAAAGTGAACTCAGTATCAGTGTGGTTGGTCTTAGTGGAGATTCGGGTATCTGATTTAAGCAAAGACAGTGATGGAGCATGGCTCATCCAGCTCTCATGAATCCTCATTTTTAGGAGGACTTTCAATGCTTGAAAAAACAAACACCACCTGGAGACTATCACTGCCTTGCTCCATCATCCCTGTCAACTCAGGTATGCTAGCTGGCTCTCAGAGCACACCCTGGCTCACACGTGTTATAATTCAGCTCTGTTCCTGACCTGACGATGCAGCGATAAGCTCAAAGAGACTGGAAACACATACTCCTCTTTTACATTTGTCCCACATATTGCGGCTCTAAGGCATTTACTAGGATAAAATCTTCCTCTGTGATGGTGCTTGGCCCTGTGAACTGGTTTAGTAACAGGTTTGTGATTAAAACTGGATCTGCAATAGTCAAAGTACAACTGACTCCTGACGGTGTTGGACAACATCAGTCGACGTCAGCGCTTAAAAAACAGTTTGTAGCAGCTGAAGCTTTTAATCCCAGTATAAATTTTGTTTGTTATGGTGAAATGTGATAAATAATGCTGTTATCATGGATCATTGTGGATTTACCAGACAGAGTCTCTGAATAAAACTACATTTAGTGGCTGGATTGTAAACCTCCTGGATGGGATAGAAATGCCTGGAAAACTTCCATAGATCAGCTAAAAGGTAAAATATCCATCACAGTTTACCCCACAGAGCTACACACTACTGCTACTGGTGGAGGAGGAGAGACCTCAGGGAGATCTGTTGGAGGTTTAAGGGATAAAAACCTCTTTAAGAGCCCACGACTTAACAGTAGGAGGAGCATCTACAACATCAGCAGGATTCACATAAACAAATCACTTTCTTATGTAGACTGTAGCATCCTGGTTAGTTACTGGTTATTAAATTATTCTGTTTTCTTATATTGTTATTCAGCTTTTTGTTTATCATTTTAATGGAAAAACAATTCAACAACAGTTTGAAGAAGCACGTAAAAATCTGGATTATCTTACCTATAAATGAGCGTACTAGAAATTCTTTTTGGCCGGTAATCTTAGGAATCTACCAGTGACACTGGATGGTGGTCAGAAAAGTTTCACTCCGAAGTTAAACTTGTGATGATTGGACGAAACTGCAAGGATGTGAAAGGTTCTGGAGACATTGCGAACTCCAGGAGGGACCGAAATACAAATCTGGCATCAAAGGGTGAGAAGACAGCTGGCACAGAAGAAGTCTGTGAAAGTGTGGACCGATGAGGCCAATGAGAGACTGAGAGACTGTTTCCAAACCACAGACTGGGAGACACTCTGCAGCTCTCATGGAGAGGACATTGATGGCCTGACCCACTGCATCACAGACTACATCAACTTCTGTGTGGAGAACACTGTGCCAACCTGGAGGGTGCGGTGTTTCTCCAACAACAAACCCTGGGTGACCCCTGAGCTTAAAGTCCTGCTGAACCAGAAAAAGAGGGCTTTCATTTCAGGGGACAGAGAGGAGCAGAGGAGAGTTCAGCATGAACTCCAGTACAAGATCAGGCGAGCCAAGGACAGCTACAGGAAGAAGCTGGAGGAGCGGCTGGAGCAGAATAACACACGGGACGTGTGGAGAGGGCTGAAGGAGATCTCTGGATTTGGACAGAGCGGTGCCAGAGGGACAGCTGATGGAGACCAGCGCTGGGCCAATGATTTAAATCTGTTTTTTAACAGATTTGATTCAAACCCCACTCTCCCTGCCCCCCCTCCCTCCTCTTCACACATCCCCAGTCCAGCGTCAGCCATCCCCTTCCCCCGACCACCTTCATCTTCACCTCCACTTTCACCTACCCCCCATCTCCACTCCACACCAATGGACTCGACCACCAGCCCCCCACTGCCCTCCACCTCCCCCCTCTCCTTTACATCGGCCCAGGTGAGGAGAGAACTGAGGCGGCTGAAGAACAGGAAAGCTGCAGGACCCGACGGCATCAGCCCCAGGCTGCTCAGGACCTGTGCAGACCAGCTCTGTGAGGTGCTCAGGTACATCTTTAACCTGAGCCTCAGCCTGGAGAAGGTCCCTGTCCTGTGGAAGACCTCCTGTGTGGTTCCGGTTCCTAAGATATCACACGCGAAGGAACCGAACCATTACAGACCAGTCGCCTTGACCTCCCACCTGATGAAGACCATGGAGAGGCTCATCCTCGGCCACCTCCGCTCCGTGGTGTGCACCGCGATGGACCCGCTGCAGTTTGCCTACAGGCCAAACATCGGGGTGGATGATGCTGTCATCTACCTACTGCACAGGGCGCTGGCTCACCTGGAGACCGCTGGGAGCGTCGTGAGAGTCATGTTTTTTGACTTCTCCAGTGCGTTTAACACCATCCAGCCGGTGCTGCTGCGGGGGAAGCTGGAAGGAGCTGGTGTGGATGGAAAGTTAGCTGCGTGGACCATCGACTACCTCACCAACCGGCCACAGTACGTGCGTCTGCAGAACTGTGTGTCTGAGGTGGTAGTCTGCAGCACGGGGGCCCCTCAGGGAACAGTGCTCTCACCGTTCCTCTTCACCCTTTACACCTCGGACTTCACCTACAACACCAGCAGCTGTCATCTCCAGAAGTTCTCTGACGACTCAGCCATTGTGGGCTGTGTGTCTGAGGGGAACGAGCTGGAGTACCGGTCAGTCATCAGGGACTTTGTGGACTGGTGTGAGCGCAACCACCTGTGCTTAAACACCAGTAAGACCATGGAGATGGTGATTGACTTCCGGAGAAGGACACTACCCCACACACCGGTGAACATCCAGGGGAAGGACATTGACCTGGTGGACAGTTTCAAGTACCTGGGTGTTCACCTCAACAGTAAACTGGACTGGTCACACCACACAGACGCCCTGTACAAGAAGGGCCAGAGTCGCCTCCACCTCCTGAGGAGACTGAGGTCCTTTGGAGTATGCAGGCCTCTGCTAAGGACATTTTATGACTCTGTGGTAGCCTCTGCTGTCCTCTACGCCGTTGTCTGCTGGGGAGCGAGCAGCACCGACCGGGACAGGAAGAGACTGAACAAGCTGGTCAGGAGGGCCAGCTCTGTCCTGGGCTGCCCGCTGGACTCTGTGGAGGAGGTGGGTGAGAGGAGGATGTTGGCCAAGCTCACATCCATCATGGACAACACCTCTCACCCACTGCACCAGACTGTGGAGGGGCTGAGCAGCTCCTTCAGCAGCAGACTGAGACACCCTCAGTGTAGGAAGGAGCGCTACCGCAGGTCCTTCATTCCCACTGCTGTCAGACTGTACAACTTATCTGTATAGTCATAATACTGTGTAATATTTATTTATATTTTACTGTGCAATACCCCCCATTATCAATGTCATCATATTCTTCATATCCCACCATCACCATGTAAATATGTATATAGTCTGTGAAGTTGTTGTTATATTTTATTTTATTTTTATGTATGGATGTAGTGTGTGTGTGTGTATATATATATATATATATATATATATATATATATATATATAATGTATGTGTGTATGTATGTATGTATGTGTGTATGTATGTATATATATGTATGTATATGTATATATGTATATATATATATATATATATATATATCTTTATATTATAATGGTACATATTTTTGCTTTTCTTAGACTTGTAAATAATTTCTATTGCACTTTCTTGCTGTGATGCATGTTCACCTTATTTTGCCTCTCTGTACTTTATTCTATAACAAGAGCTGCTGTAACAAGTGAATTTCTCCACTGTGAGATAATAAAGTCTAATCTAATCTAATCTAATCTAATCTAAAGCAAACACCTGGCGGTGAGGAAAATAAGCGTACCTTCCCAGGAATGTCACTGCTGAAAACTACCCTTACAGAAAAACCACATGTGAAGCACCCGTGGAAACCTGGTTTTGGAACATTTGCCTGTGATGCCAGAGTGGTTCAGGCTGCCATTACAAACCAGAAGCTCACAGCTCCAACTAAAAAGAGTTTAAACCAATGCAAACATCAGCAGCTGACTTTCCCAGTTCAATTCCTCCTGCCGTTTATAAAGGAGCTGCCATTCCTGATTGATCCACAATCTGTAAACACCCGACACAGACCCTGAACTAGCGTTGCCGCTCCCACCACGCACATCACGCACTGCGTGCAGGGCATCAAGTGCTGGGGGGGGGGGGGCTGAGGCAAAATCCCTGCACCATAACCATGGTTATATGTTAATATAAAAATTCTAAGCAATACAAAACTAACACTAACATGTTTACACACGCCTGAGAAACCCCTCTCTACCATCACTAAAAAAACCGATAGCACCTCGACTGTGACAGACAACAGTCTGGCCATGGATTCAGGCGTCACGAATCGGGGGCAGAAAGGAGAAAAAACAAACAAACAGCGAGTTGAAGCTAGCGTGTCACTTACAGGTAGGCTAATGTTTAAAATTCCAATTGTAAAATAGGTGAAAATGTGTAATGTTAACCATCTCATGCATGCCTGCGCTCACATGACAAGGTTACGTTAGCTACCGTTAGCATAGCAGCTAGCCATGTTCAGACTTAGTTTAAGTGCTAGTAATGCTCTCTAGCTAGTTACTGTACTTCATTAGAGTCCAGGCAGAGCTGCTGCATTAATTTATTTAATGGTCTGTCATAAGGCGATGTTTTTATTAACCCCTTAAGAGCTATGTGGGGTGTGCAGGTAATCCCAGACGTTGGTGAAGGGGTTGTGGTAATAGGTGCATAAGACTTAAAAAATTCTTTGTTTTTGTTGAAATGCCACCAGAAATATCCTGCAACTAACAGCAGTAGATGTTGTAGTTGTAAAATACAATAGATGTTATCTATCTCTATTGTGGTACTCTGTTGTAGTACTCTCACAAAGAAATAAACTGATGATACAACAGAATGTAATATAACTCCTGGTAACATTAACTCATACACCAACAGCCTTCAAAAGTTTTATAATTGTTGATGACATCATGTGAGGTTTCTTGGCCATATAAAGTCCAGTTCCACAAGGACCTGATAGAAGAGCGTTTCATATAAGTCTTCAATTCACAACACTTTCAAATGAGAAAAGATTATCAAAAGCTGGCAGGTGAACAGAACTATGTTGTGTTTTGCTTTGCATGTAAGCTTTTTAGTTCATAAGCGATAAAGCTGACTGGAGAGCACCACAGTGACTGATCTAACATCAACAGCGGTTTGACACACGGCTGAAGGAGGGCATGGAAATAGACCAACAGGAGTTAACTTTACCAGAGGCAGAAAAGAAAAGGTGACGAGATGTCCTCAAACATTCAGTCGTAATCACTGTCTCTTGCTTCAAAAAATTAGTCTTTTAGGGGTTTTTCCTCCAACCTGTACGAGCCACTCAATGGCAACTTCTTAAAAGAAGTAGAACTTTTGACCCTGTTATGGAAAATCACTTTAAAAGATGAAAGTTCCAGAACAGCAGACACAAAATGAGCTAATCCAGATCATCTCCTCTAAAACATTCCATTCCATTGTGGCATATATCCAGGAAGCAAAATACCACGTTATCATTCTCGACTGCACTCCAGATGTAAGCCACAAGGAACAGATGTCAGTCATTGTGCACATAATCTGTCTGCAGCCAAACCAGACATTAAAGAATACTTTCTTGTATACATTGATGTGGAGCAGACAACCGGCCTTAACCTGTCAAATGCTGTCCTTGACAAGTTGAAGGAGCTTGGCATTCCATTTGAAAATTGTAGGGATCAGGCTTACGACAGTGGAGCTAACATAAAAGGGAAGAAGCAAGGTGTTCAAGCTAGACTGCTGCAGTTAAATCCAAGAACATCGTTTGCTCCTTGTGGAGCACATACAATCAGTCTGGTTATAGCTGATGCTGCCAAGGCTTCTCGTGATGCCACTGGATATTTTGACTATTTGCAGAAGCTGTTCAGTTTTTTCTCAGCTGGCACACAGCGATCTTGACAAAGCATGCCAAACTGATATTAAATTCTTGGAGTGATGCCGGTTGGGAGAGCAGGCTTCAGAGTGTTACAGCAGTCAGAAATCAAACCAAGGAGGTGAGGGATGCTCTCTGGAGGTGAGCAGACTGTAAGTGATCCTGTGGCAAAAGTGGAGCCTCAAGCTCTTGCAGAAGAAGTGGCTTCATCTAGATGTTTGATTTGCTCAGTTGTGTGGTGTGAACTTTCACAAACCAAATCAACAAGCTACTTCTGTCCAGTTCCATGCAGCTTGATGTTGCTGTCAGGCTCATATAAACAGCTAGAACCACCATCTTCCAATACAGACCTCTGTGATGCCCTCAACGTAGAACCAGAACTGAATGAAAAAAGGCTCGAGAGCACAAAACTCACTTTGCATATGAGGCTGCTGATGAGTACTTCAGTGATGCCCTTAACAGGCTCGAGGTGACATTTTTCAATAGTCCTGTGGACTCAGCTCTGATGTCAGTGCAGGAGAAGTTTGAGACCCTAAACCAATTCAGAGACAGATATGGAGTGCTGCTCGATTTCACCAATGTGTGCACAATGTCCACAGGGGACAAAAAAAAAAAAAACAACACTGCAATGAAGTGAGATGATGCAGGAAATCCTCAATCCTCCTCAGCTCCCACAACAGATAACTGCCTTCGAGATGCTGACATTTCACCAAGACAGTCAGCTTCAAGAGGTATATCCAGATCTCTGGATTGCTCTCACTCTCCCTGTTCCAGCTGCCTCTGCTGAGCGAAGCGTTTCATTGAGTCATGTGTGTTCATCATGTTTACGTGGTTCGGCTGTTATCAGCATCGATATGGATGTGGCTCAGAAACTGTCCTACGAGGACCTACCTTTCATATTACGAAAACATTGTTAATAGAAAAGTCACTTTTCACAGAATTTACAATTAAAGTTTTAATTGTATAAAAGTAGATACTTCACGGTGCATAAAACCTGTATTCTATACAGAGACCTGTAATGGGGCTGACTGGTGGTGAACAGTAAAAATCATTTTACGATTAATCTGGAAAATGAAACCTGAACATCACAAAATGCAGAATTATGTTTTGTAATAGCTGTCAGCTTCTTTTTTAATATGAGTTTAATGTGACGTTTAATGTGGGACATTTTTGTCCTGAAAAGCAAGAGCAACAACAACAGACACATCAACTAATCAAACTGACTCTGTGGGGGCCACAAAGCAGTTGTGCTTGCGGCCCCCAGAATGCTAGCAGCAGCCCTGCCCAGAACGTCTCCATATCTGCTGGAGTAACCTTAGACATACACGTCAGAATAACAGATGCGCTAGTTTGCAAATATTTTCAGTCATGCTTCAACCAGACTGCAGCAGACTGTGTTTCTGAGTGGAACCTGCTCCTGGATTCTGCTTTTGGAGCGGCTCTGTTCATGTCTGCTGAATTCCCCTTTAAAGCTCAGCAACTGCCGGTTGGAAGATGAAAAGTTTGCATGACGTCCAGATGGAGTCTGCAGTTGGTTAGTACGTTTCCAAGGCAACATGTTCCTATGGTTCACTTTCTCCCAGCCCAGAGGTACGATTTAACTTAATATCACAGGTTCAATGGGAAGATCTAGTTAAAACTTGGAAGCAAAACGGTGCAGTTTCTTGTATTAAAATGCATCAGCGACTAACTGTGACAGCGATTTTCAGATTCTTCTATTCATTACAGAAAGCCGCGAAGCATGCCTGCAGCTCTAATATGGCTTCAGACGCAACGTTCCCATTCAACACGGAGAAGAGCAGCAAATTAGTCTCATACAGGACTATTACATCTCAGAGAAGCCTTGAGTGCTGAAAATGGCTGTAATTAATCCTAGTGACAAGATTTTAACACCTTGTCAGGCTACACTGGAGGAGCACAGGATTAGATGAGCTGCACAATATCCAGCAGAACTCTGCTGAAAATGATTCACACAGAGGACAAAGCAGGAGGGAGTAAGGTTTGAGGAGATGGTTTATAATATACACATCTATTCTCACTGTTGTCTCTGCAGCTGGGCTGTTTACAGTCAGCTACTGTGAAATATTTCTAGTTTGTTTATTGACAGACTCGACAAGCTTAACATGTGGCTGCCTCAGGGCTCAAACATGACACCACCATATGGAGCTGCAGCAGCTGAATGACTGCGTCCTGTTGGCATGCAGTTTGGGCTCATGCAGCTTGTATTAGAATAAAAGCTGGATGATGATGAGCATAAAATGAAAAATGTGTAGAGGAAGGCTCCTGTCGGCCATACTGTCACAGAAATGTCGAGGTGTGGTAGAGGTGAGGACCTAAATGCAGGCTTCAGAAGCAGGAGGCAGATGGAACGTAGGAATGAATTATTTAATCCCAAAACTCAGGAACGCCAAGAATCACATGACAGGGATGGGGAGAAAAAGAACACTGAGGTCTGACAAAGCAAAGTGAAAACCAAAGGGTATAAATGCACTGAGGAGCTAATCAGGAACAGGTGAAGTGAAAAAGCAAATCAGACCAGGCGAACTAATGAGCATGAACCAAAAAGCAACACAGAACTAAGCATCACCCTAAACACTAAACTAAACATGAACCCAGAACCAAAAACATGAAGCGTGATCATGACTAGAAACCACAACTCAGATGTCAGAGAGGACTGAGTTTTGCATCTTCTGCAGGTTTGCTGCTGTAAAGAAAAGCTAAAAACAATCAGTTAAAAGTAGAATTAATCAAAGTATTTTGTGACATTGCTGTGAGGAAAATATATCGTGGGGATCTGTCAACACCAGAAGCCACCATGACCACAGAAGCTGCCTGTGTGGGGACAGCCCAGGTCCAGGCAGGCCGGGGCCATTTGGGCTGCAGTGCAGGGCCCCGAGCCACACAGACCACAGCCATTTCCACGGCAACAAGCCTGCAGGCCAAGCAGGCAATGGTGCCAGCGTGGAGGCTCCCCACGAGGAATACACCGGAGTTAAAAACCTAAAAAGAATATGAACAAATAAGAAGGACATGTATGTTAGTTAAAGGAGCTCATAAAAACAATGAGCTGAGAAAATTACAAAAACAGGTGGTGTGAGCAGGCTGGCCTAAGAGTGGCTGGAAAACAGTGAGGCGAGGACCGCAGAATCCAATCCAAAAAGGTTTATTCATCAATCATAGGGTTAAACAGAAAACTTACTCCTTCTGTTGCAGGGTAGTCCAGTCACCATCAGCAGCCACCTGAAACCCATTTGCCCGGTCACCCTGGAGAGGCCATGTGCCAGGTAAGTAAAGCTCTATTAAATTACCTATGGACTTCAAATTTACACCCAATGTTCTGCCCATCACTGTTAACAGCTGCCTTTGCAGGTATCTGTAAAACAAACCACATCAGTAATAAATAAACAGTTCAACCTTTGTGCATAATTGTAATTCTTTTAAAGTGCCAAACTGTAAATTAACGTGAAAATGTACATGAACCAATTAGTGTACTATACAATATTTACAAGTCCCAGGTAACGTAACGAACCTCAGCTTCATTACATTTCCTTCCTCCTCTTCCAAAGAAAACACAGTACCTTACAGCTCTGACATCCGTGACAACCAGTCTGCCACCACATTAGTCTTTCCTGGCTGATACTGTACCGTACTGTAGTCATACGGCTGCAGTGCAAGGTACCATCCAGCGATGCGTGTGTTGGCATCCCTCATGCCCTTCAACCACTGCAGCGCCCGATGGTCCGTCTCCAGTGTCGTCCCAGCAGATAGTAACTCAAGGACTCGATGGCCCACTTCAACACCAAACACTCCTTCTCGACCGTTGAGTACCTCCGCTCTCTGTCCAACAGCTTCCGGCTCAGAAACACCACCGGTCTCCGTTCCCCATCCTTCACCTGCAGAAGAACCGCTCCAAGACCCACTCCAGATGCGTCTGTCTTCTTTTTTGTGGTGGGAACATGAGAAGACTGTATGGCCTCCATCTTCCCCATCTGAGGCTTGACCTTTCCGAAGCCAATGATGAAGTCCAAATACTCCACCTCCTTCTGTGCTATGGCGCACTTGTGAGGGTTGATCGTCAACCCAGCTGATCGGATGCGGTGCAGTACCTCTTGAAGATGCACCACATGCTCCTCCCAGGTCTGGCTGAACACCACCACGTCATCCAAATAGGCTGCCGAAAAGTCTGACACATCTCTCAGAACAGAGTCCATCAGCCGCTGAAATGTCACTGGTGACCCCTGCAGGCCGAAAGGCATGACTTTAAACTGGTACATACCAAACGGTGTTTTGAAAGCTGTCAGTTCTCTAGCCTCCGGTGCCAACGCCACCTGCGAATATCCTTTGCTCAGGTCCAAGGTTGTGATGTAGCTGGCTCTGCCCACTTTCTCCAGCAAGTCATCCACCCTAGGCATAGGATATGGGTCAAAGTTTGAAATGGCATTTAAATACTGGAAGTCTATACAAAACCTGAGTGAACCGTCCTTCTTTGGTACCAACACGATGGGGCTACACCACTCACTACAAGAGAGTTCAATGATCCCCAGCTCCAGCATCAACTGTATCTCCTTGTGGAGCACTGGCACCAACCGCTCTGGTATTCTGTAGCTCCTCTGTCGGACTGGAGAGTCCTCCTTAATCCTGATTTTATGATTCACCAGGGATGTAAACCCTGGGCTCTCTCTGAAGAGGTCTGAGTCCAATAAAGGTTTAATGTCCTCCTGCTTCCTATGAGACAGATGTGATAGGTCAACAGACACTCTCTCTGTATTGCTAGTCGGGAAGAACTTTTCCGTTACCTCCTCATCCTGAACAGCCCGGACAAAACACTGCTGTACAGGAGGTTCATCACGACTCTTAAATTCTTTTAATAAGTTCACATGGAATTTCTGATGTTTCTTAAGCTTGTCAGGCATATACAATTCATATGTGACTTTACTCACTTGTTTAGTGATCTCATAAGGTCCATGCCATTTCGTTAGCAGCTTATTGTCACTGGTGGGCAGCAACAACACCACCTTCTGGCTTGGCGTGAAAACTCTGTCTCTTGCCTTCTGGTCATGCCAGAACTTTTGGCGTTGCTGAGCCGCCCTCATGTTCTCCTGTGCAAATGCAGCCATCTCCTCCAGCCTCTCTCTCATCTGCACCACATAGGCCACCACGTTCTCCCCCTCAGGCTTCGGATCCTCCCAGTAATCTTTCAGAAGATCCAGAGGACCCCTAACTTGGCGCCCATACAACAGTTCGAAGGGAGAGAAGCCTGTGGATGCCTGTGGAACCTCCCGATATGCAAATAAGAGATATGGCAGCCACTGGTCCCAATCTGCACCTGTAGTGGAGACGAACTTGCGCAGCATGTTTTTCAGAGTCTGGTTGTATCTTTCGACCAGCCTGTCCGTTTGAGGGTGATAAGGTGTGGTCTTTATTCCCTTAATCCCCAATAATTTATAAACCTGCTGCAGTAATTTGGACAGAAAATTTGTCCCACAGTTCGTCAGAATTTCTCTTGCTATTCCCACCCGGGAGAAAAACTGCAAGAGACAATTGGTGATATATTTAGCCTTAATTGACCTAAGTGGGAAAGCTTCTGGGTAACGTGTAGCATAATCACAAATGACTAAAGTGAAACGGTTCCCCGATGTACTCCTTTCTAAGGGGCCCACAATATCCATTCCTATTCGTTCGAATGGCATCACAATCATAGGCATTGGTTCTAGTTGAGCCCGTGTTCCCCTCTTTCCTGAAGTCAGCTGACATTTCTCACATGAACTACAAAAATTCAAAATGTCAGTGTACATCCCTGGCCACACAAACCGCTTACTGATCCTATTCAGGGTTTTGTGAAAAGCCAGGTGTCCTGCCCATGGAACTGAATGACCTAGTTCCATAACCTTATACCGAAATGTCTGTGGGAGAACTAAAGCTTCCCCTTTGTTCTTCCTCTGGTACAAAATACCCCCTTTAATCACATAAACTGCTTCTTCCAAACAGCTTACCTGACCTTGCTGGACCCCTTCAGTCTCAGTCACTTTCTCAAACCATGTCCTCAGTGATGAGTCAGTTCTCTGCAGTGCCCCTACATCTGCTGGAATATCAAACTCAAACAAGTTAGTTGGTTTTGGGATCTCATCTGTCACCTTCTCCCCTTGGCCTTGAAATTTATCCCTTCTTCTCTGAGCTTTTGACTTACGAGCCTTCCCGGGTTGCACCTCCACTCCTTCCCCAAAGAAAGGCAACTCTTCTAACATCCCCGTTGCACTCTGAGCTCGTGTGATTACATGACAGGGGTTAACAGAGTCTGTTACACTTTTTCGTTTCACTGGTAGGTTTGCTACAGGTGTCTGTTCCCTTTTGGAACCCTCAGATTAACATCTCTGGCTGAGCATCCTCCAACTGATGAATGAGGTCATAAAGAGTGGGTACGTCATTACCTAAAATAACAGAGTACTGTAATGCTGGTACTATTTAATTTTAATTTTAAATTAGTCTAGTTATGCTTAAGTACTAACCCCTAATGTCAAGTACTAACCTTTAATGTATGTATATGCTACTGGATGCTTGAATTTCCCTCGGGATCAATAAAGTATCTGTCTATCTATCTATCTATCTATCTATCTATCTATCTATCTATCTATCTATCTATCTATCTATCTATCTACAGCAACCGGCAAAAAATAAGTCTGACCTCCCACTGTTAAATAAACCTCAGTAGTGGGGTAACTATGTTCATCCCCATGAACACAGCTTATTTTAATTCCTTCTGAACTCAGCTTTTCCTCTGAGATCAGACTGGCATGCACTAAAGTTTGAAAACATCCTGAGTCGAGTAGAGCCTCCCCCTTTTTACCATTGATCAACACTGGTACCGTGCAGCCTTTCCTCTCTTCCTTTTCTACTGGACCGGGCCTAGGTACTGCACACAAAAGAGAGGGTTTAGCTTTTAAAACTGGGCAAAAGTGCTGTTTATGGCCTAACCCATTACAGTGATAACACCTCAACTCCCTAGCGGAGGAGCCTTTAACCTGCAAGGGCTGGGCCGTGAACTGCTTGCTCCTAGAAAAATTCTTACCCCGGGCTTGACTCATGCTCTTATCACCCCCAAAGGACTTACTTGGTTGGGTAACATGAGTCTCTCGGCCGAAGTGGCTGTTCTTGCTCCCCCTCCTAGCGGATGTGAAGACCTCCACCAGGCGAGCTGCTTCATCTGCTGTCTGTGGATCATGCTCATGGATCCACACCTCCAACTCCGGATGAACCATCCTCAGGAACTGTTCCAGGATTATCTGCTCAGATATTTCTTTCACAGTTAGTTTTTCAGGCTTGATCCATCGGATAAACAAATCTTTCAAACGTACATACAGTTCACGTGGCGTCTCTCCCGGCTCAATATTCAATGACCGGAACCGACGCCTGTATGTATCAGCAGTTATTTCATACTTTGTCAAAATAGCCTCTTTCACCTTGTTATAGTCCTCTGTGTCCTCTACATCCATCAGAACGTAGGCAGTGCGTGCTTTACCTGTTAGCAGATGTATTAGTCGAATAGCCCATTCATCTCTTGGCCACCGAAAAACCTGCGCCATTCTCTCAAACGTAGTAAGAAAATGTTCAATGTCATCCTCCACAGTTAAGGGGAGGAGCTTGGGTTCATTCTGTGGTCTGACACCACGGCATACCTGACTCGCTCTTCCATCTGAGTCATCATCGTCATCATCCGTTGCCATTCTGGAGGCACGGGGTACAGAAGGGTCCAATTTGTTCTCCTGTATTAGACTGACCTGCTTTTGTATTTGTTGGAACTGATGCTGCATCCCTTTCCACCTCTGCTCCTGACGTGACAGCTCCTTCTCCAGTTTCTGATCTCTGGCGGCCTGTGTCTTGAGCAGAGATTTCACCATGTCCGTCAGTTCCTCCAATTTATCCGCTGGCGTGGAAGCAGCCATGGCTCCTTGTCCAGCCGAAGCCCCGACTTCCTCTTCCTCCTCTTGGTCCGGTTTCTTTGTCCCTCTTGTCATCATCCTCCTCACTGTTGTGTGGATCCCACTTCTGACACCACTTGTGAGCAGGCTGGCCTAAGAGCGGCTGGAAAACAGTGAGGCGAGGACCGCAGAATCCAATCCAAAAAGGTTTATTCATAAATCATAGGGTTAAACAGAAAACTCACTCCTTCTGTTGCAGGGTAGTCCAGTCACCATCAGCAGCCACCTGAAACCCATTTGTCCGGTCACCCTGGAGAGGCCATGTGCCAGGTAAGTAAAGCTCCATTAAATTACCTATGGACTTCAAATTTACACCCAATGTTCTGCCTATCACTGTTAACGGCTGCCTTTGCAGGTATCTGTGAAACAAACCACATCAGTAATAAATAAACAGTTCAACCTTTGTGCATAATTGTAATTCTTTAAGTACCAAACTGTCAATTAATGAAATTGTATATGAAAACCAATTAGTGTGCTATACAATATATTTACAAGTCCCAGGTAATGTAACGAACCTCAGCTTTGTTACAGGTGGTTTTTAATAAATACGTACATGAATAACTAAATTAAAATAAAAATAATAAAATATAATAAAATGAAGAAGCCTGAACAAGGTAAGATAATTCAGTTAAAAGCTAAATTAGAAAGGTAGGTCTTGAGGCGATGGTGACGCAGCTCCCGTGCCGCTGCTGCATGTGCATGGTCCTGCATTTTTCTCATTTAACAGGTTGCAAGCCTCTCGTGTATCCTCTCCCTCTCACATGCTCTGGCTCGCAGGGAAAACACATAGTTGCTGCTATTTGTTTGTTGTAGTTTCATGCAGACTGTCATGGCGCTGCCCTACTGGCTTACCTGTCATGTATAAACAAATCTAAAATTCTTCACTTATGAGAAATCAAATCAAATCAAACTTTATTTATAGAGCACTTTTCATGCTGAAAGCAACACAAAGTGCTTTACATGAAAAAAGCATTTTATGCATTCATTCATTCATGAACCGCTTAGTCCATTAAGGGTCGCGGGTGAGCTGGAGCTTATCCCAGCATTAAGAGGTGAGAGGCAGGTACACCTGAACAGGTCACCAGTCCATCAGCAATTCATGCATATTAAAATAAAAGGAGCCTTTACATACATCAAAATAGATTACATACCAATAAATTAAAAAAAACATTCACAGTTGCACACACATGTATACACACACAAAGCAAATGTTACACAATGTCCCTTTAAATTATTTTACTTCACCCCAAGTGATCAATAACCAGCAAACAAGGCTTTGGAAAAATTAAATCATATGCCCCGGGGGTGGATGAGGGTGGAGTGCTCTCTCCGGGTCTGCAGTAGGGTCCTGCCCCAAATAGAGAAGTTCACGTATCTCGGGGTCTTGTTTACGAGTGAGGGAAGGATGGAGCGGGAGATCGACAGGCGGATCGGTGCGGCGTCTGCAGTGATGCGGACTCTGTATCTGTCTGTCGTGGTGAAGAAGGAGCTGAGCCAAAAGGCAAAGCTCTCGATTTACTGGTCAATCTATGTTCCTACCTTCACCTATGGTCGTGAGCTGTGGGTAGTAACCAAAAGAACAAGGTCACGAGTACAAGCGGTTGAAATGAGTTTCCTCCGCAGGGTGGCAGGGCTCTCCCTTAGAGATAGGGTGAGAAGCTCGGTGATCCGGGAGGGGCCACATCGAGAGGAGCCAGATGAGGTGGCTCGGGCATCTGGTTAGGATGCCTCCTGGACGCTTCCCTGGTGAGGTGTTCCGGGCACTTCCCACCGGAAAGAGATCCCGGGGAAGACCTAGGACGCGCTGGACGGACTACATCTCTCGGTTGGCCTGGGAACTGGATGGATGGATTGATGGATGGATGGATGGATGGGTGGGTGGCTGGGTGGGTGGATGGATGGATGGATGGATGGATGGATGGATGGATGGGTGGATGGATGGATGGATGGATGGATGGATGGGTGGGTGGGTGGGTGGATGGATGGATGGATGGATGGATGGATGGATGGGTGGATGGATGGATGGATGGATGGATGGATGGATGGATGGGTGGATGGATGGATGGATGGATGGATGGATGGATGGATGGATGGATGGATGGATTGATGGATGGATGGGTGGGTGGATGAATGGATGTGTAAAGTTGAGTAAATGCAACTAAAAGACTGATGCTGTGAGGCCCTGCATGGGTTGTTGGGTAGATTTTTGATAATAAGATGGACAAACTTAAAACTCAGTTTTTTCAGATATTTTCAGCTCAACTGCACGAGTTGTTTCAGCTGAAAGACATAGACCTGAATATCTGTCCTGACTAATATACCTGTTTATTTTAGCATCACACAACCTGGTTAACTAAAAAAACATTCTTGCTGGTTGTCTTACTTTTTTAAGTTCACTTTTTTCTCTCTCTCTCTGCAGTGAGATGGCAGGATGGTTGACAAGAAATCAGAAAGAAAAAGCAGAAGAAGAAGAATTAAAATCATCCACACTGGATCAATGCAGAGGAAACAACCGCATCATAGACCGGGACTACGAGCAGATATGAACAAACTATAGATTAGGGAAGTGATAGAGATCAGGAAACATCCCAAAGACACCATCAGTTGTGATGAGGGAGCTTTGATTCGGTCACACAGGGACTCTCTCATCCAGAGACCATCGGACAGCAGGGGTGGCCAGCCTGATGGATCGGACAGGTTGTCCACACCCAGGAATAACAGCTGATAAACAACAGCAGACAGATTGCAGATGACAGCTGAAACGTGGAGAAAAAAACAAACATCTACGAGCTAAACTTTGTCTGGAAGAGACAACTGTGGAAAATGACGATAAAATCAGCCTCTGCAGACACTTTCTTAGATTATTAAACCAGTCAGAGCACAGGAGATGAGGTTTCCCTCCCAACAGACCTGCTACAGGGAGACAAGATGGCTCTTACTCTCAGTGCTGATACAGATCAAGTTGAAATCTGATATTCTCTGCTGGCGAGGACCAATTAGTGTTCTCAGACACACAATAGGAAACACTATTAATGTGTGTAACCCAATAAAAAAGGTAGTCTGTCAACAGACAGCTTTCAGGGGGGAGCAGAATGAGGGCTGTTCTGATTTACCATAACACCCAAACACATGAAAACACAGGGACAGATGGACTTATTTAACTCGATGCTAAAGACTGAACATTGCGTACATAATAATATTCTATATTATTTTTTTCCCCATGGGGAACAGCTGCTTCTACATGCAAACATGGTTGGATCTGATTGGTCTAACTCTGTTACCAGCTGTTTGTATATACCTGCTGGTTTTCTACGCTGTAATACCTGCTGTCACCAAAGATCACAAGGACAGGTTTAATTATGTTTTTATTGTTGTCTGGTATCCAGCCTGATCCTGATCCTTTTACTGTATGTAACACACCAGCTGTTTATATATATTACATATAAATGCTCACAGCTTGCTTCCAGAAGTGGAAATGGTTTTAATATTTACCGTTCACATCACTAAAGCTGACGTGGTGGTGTCCATTACTCTAAATCTGCCCCTAAGCTGGTTGAAACCTGTACCTGTAATCACGCTCAAGCTGCTCACCTGTTCTCCTTTAAAGACAGACAGACACAGACAGAAAACCCTTGACTCTTGGTAGTGATAGCCAGATGAAGCCTCACGAGGCTTCAAAGCTTTTAAGCAAACTGATTCAGAAAATGGTTCATTTCTGGAGGCGTAATGTGCACACGACCACCTGCTGGTCAAAGTGTATAAAACATGCAGCTTTGATGGAATCTGTGACATCCTGCATTTTTATTTCTGATCATAGGTGTTTCTACCAATATAACATATTTTCTAGTGAGTATATCATGACTTTGTTGTATCATGTACATGTCTGTGTCTGTGTTAATAAGCCAGTACTCCAATTATCACCTGAGCTACAACTTCTATGCAGTTTTGGACATATTATATCTACATTATCATGTAGATATAATAAGCACACGAGGAGAATTAATCATGTTCTGTATCACTTCTGGAAGATGGGAATGGTTTCATCAGGCAGAGGACAATCAATCAATCAATCAATCAATCTATCTATCTATCTATCTATCTATCTATCTATCTATCTATCTATCTATCTATCTATCTATCTATCTATCTATCTATCTATCTATCTATCTATCTATCTATCTATCTATCTATCTATCTATCTATCTATCTATCTATCTATCTATCTATCTATCTATCTATCTATCTATCTATCTATCTATCTATCTATCTATCTATCTATGGTGTGAAAGTGTGACTGGTAGTGTATATATAACTAATGAATCATGAGAAAGATTAGGAATGAATGATTAACAATAATAATCTTTAATTGCTTTAACACAAATTTAAGCCAAAGTTTTACAACAAACTCATTACTTATAAAGAGGATAGAAAACTGACAGCATCTAACCCACATCCCAGCAGAGAAAACACATCCTACAGGTTTAATGTTAAATTTCCAAACATCGCTGATGAAATGATGTGAGAAAAACTTTAACTTAAAGGCAAAATAAGTAGCATTAACACCTAGTGTTTCAAATCAGAACTGCAGTTGAAAGAGAAAAACACGGAGTGCGTTCTTCCTCCCCCTCGGAGAGTTTCTGTAGGTTGGCGGTTTGTGAGCGGACGGTTCTTTTATAAACAGTCTATGAAGGACGGAGAACTTAGCGCCAGCAAACATCATGAGGAGGAGCGAAGATGATTCACACTGTAAGTTGCTATGCTTTGCAATGCTAGCGCTAATTTCACGCGCTAATTTACGTTAGCATAAAATAGTGTAAACAAAAGCTACATTAACCAACAAATACCACGCAGCAGCAGTTCTCTCTCAGTCTCACTTAATAAATTAATTTGATAGTAATTTCACACGTTTATAAGGACAAACACAGTATTCACTTGGTCCAAACATCATCACATTTGTTGTTGTAAACTAACAGGCCACCAGTTTACTCCACTAATACGTCCACACAGTCACACACATCCATTTAATGAGTGCTGAGAAATAAATTAGACTAAAATCTTTGTAAATCAAGATAA
Organism: Melanotaenia boesemani; assembly: GCF_017639745.1. Lineage (NCBI taxonomy): Eukaryota > Metazoa > Chordata > Actinopteri > Atheriniformes > Melanotaeniidae > Melanotaenia > Melanotaenia boesemani. The sequence goes on along the minus strand of NC_055684.1, from coordinate 1,824,839 downwards.
ACTTTTTGTTTAATTTAAGCAATATTCCGGAGCTTACTTGTCAAGGAGAAACTTTGCCAGCTCAGACTTCTCCACCTTTCAAAAGATTCTTCAATATTGATCCTCGTTTTATTCCGTTTTTGGTGGTTTGCTTTTTTAGCAGGATGCCGAGGCTTTTTAGGTTTTTCTGAAACTGTTTCTGGTCGCTTCTTTACTAGCTTCCATACCTGCAGGCTGCTGCTCTTTTGCCGACATAAAACATCAAACGCTGTGTTGTTTGGCAACCGTGGGGAGTCGCATATGATTGGTTAAGGAACCAGAAAGTAGGAAAGAGCAACACGATGCACCCAAATTATTCCATCACGGAACTCTTATTTTGAAAGGAGAAAAACTTGACAAAGACGTTGTTGATGTAGAGAAACAGATTGTTTATAGGGAAGCTTCCTGTTATCCCTTGCAGCAAATGAGAACATTTTAAATTATTTTTACAGAAAAAATCCTAATTATTCAGCCTTTAAGCCTTTCCTCTTGTCCTTTCCCGGGACTGTTTTACTCTGTTCGACATTTTTCCCGCTGAGTACTGTAACCACATCCGGTCAGATTCAGACAACTTGCCTTTGGACCCACACCCCTTCCTCAAAGATGACAGGTAGACCCGCACCCCTCCCACACAGACAACAGGTGGACCCGCACCCCTTCCTCAAAGATGACAGGTAGACCCGCAGCCCTCCCACACAGACAACAGGTGGACCCGCACCCCTCCCTCAAAGATGACAGGTAGACCCGCACCCCTTCCTCAAAGAGGACAGGTAGACCCGCACCCCTCCCACACAGAGGACAGGTAGACCCGCACCCCTCCCACACAGACAACAGGTGGACCCGCACCCCTCCCTCAAAGATGACAGGTAGACCCGCACCCCTTCCTCAAAGAGGACAGGTAGACCCGCACCCCTCCCACACAGAGGACAGGTAGACCCGCACCCCTCCCACACAGACGACAGGTGGACCCGCACCCCTCCCACACAGATGACAGGTGGACCCGCTCCCCTCCCACACAGAGGACAGGTAGACCCGCACCCCTCCCACACAGAGGACAGGTGGACCCGCACCCCTCCCACACAGAGGACAGGTGGACCCGCTCCCCTCCCACACAGAGGACAGGTAGACCCGCACCCCTCCCACACAGAGGACAGGTGGACCCGCTCCCCTCCCACACAGAGGACAGGTAGACCCGCTCCCCTCCCACACAGACAACAGGTGGACCCGCACCCCTCCCACACAGAGGACAGGTAGACCCGCTCCCCTCCCACACAGACAACAGGTAGACCCGCTCCCCTCCCACACAGAGGACAGGTAGGTCTGTCTGGCTCAGGGGATGACAGTTGTTCTTCTTTCATGTCAGAACTTCAAACAACTATTAGTTAATTCATTAAGAAGTTAAAAGTCAAGTGAAGGAAAGCATCTAATCTCCCATGGTTTAATGATAGAATATGGTCCTCACTGAGAGAAAGGGATAATCCCCTTAAGATGGCTCTCAAGACAAAATCCCAAAGGAGCTCAGAAATGCAAAGACATTCTCCATCATTACTGCCATCACAGAAGCAAAGGTCGATGCGCAACAAAAACATGTCAAACTCAGAGAAATAAAACTCTTGACACCAGAGGAAACGTAACATGATCCAGGTGTAGTAACAAATTTAACACATATTTTATTAATGCATTTCATAAAACCAATCAAATAGAGAGTTCTTAATCAAATTTTCTAAATAAAACACCAACTCTAGACGCCCCAAATCTAATTTTAAACAGAGACTCACACTAAGGTACAATCGATTTTTTCATCACTTAAATCATCACATGATAAAGTCATTTACAGAACTGATACTGTTTTTTAAAACTCATTAAGACATCTTTATTCCCTTTATTTGTGACATTTGTGACAACAGTTCCTCGTTTGCATCTAAAGTTTGACCAAATAGTTCTCACCTGTCTGTCACAGGTGTCTTTTTTCAGTTTTGTAGCAAAATGAGCTCTACAGCCGTTTATTTTTTACTAAAAGATTATAATGCAGTTCCCTGTTCTACCACTAGATTCTGTTCATACACAGCTGGAGAGTCCTGGAAAACCTGGAGCCTGATCTAAACCTGGAGACAGCAGAGGCCTGTACGAAGAAGCGTGATTAACGTACCCGGATATCTCTTCCTGGGTGGACTTACCCAGGCATTCCAGATCTGGATCAGCGGTACTACGAAGCTGGTTCTCAACAGAAGCAGCACTGTTGCCGTAGCAACAGCCAGGAGGAATGCTGGCAGCTGGATTGTGTAAATCTGTCAGATATTAATTATACAATATTAATTACTTAGGCACTGTGGTTCCATAAATCCCTGGTTCTGCAGTTCTGCCTTGTGTGAGCATCATCATTAAGCTCATTATCTCAGATCAACCCTGGTGGAGCTAAACGGACTCGAGAACAAGGACAGAAACATTCTTCAAAGCTCTCGGTGACCAGGCTTCATTTCTTCATCTAAAGGATGCAGCTGTCACTAAAACGCTTCCTCCTAAGCCTCCTCTCACCATCCACCACCAACGTGGACAGGAACGGGCGGGACATTTTCCAGGAGGTCTGATTGGTCAGGAGGCGGAGCTTTTATACTCCATCTCTGATCCAGAGCAGACCCTGCTCTGGAGCATGTTGGCCGTTCAGCGTACGTTACCACGATGATTTGGAGGTGAATCAGCTTTGCAGTAGAAAACCCCGGTTAGCCCTGAAGTTACCTTGATCAGAGAAAATCCAGCCTCGTCGTGCAGGTCTCTGGAAACATGGAGTTTGATCCAGAGCTGGAGAATCCTGGAAAACCTGGAGTCTTATAAATTGATTTTTTGATGCTTTTATTCAGATAGTTTTATGTACTTCCTGTTGACGTCTGTATCACCTCACTGCATGTATCTGTGTCTGTTCTCGCTCTTTCTCCTGGTTTTACTGGGTTTTCTGCCTCCTGCTGTAATGATTCTAAAGTGAAGCACGATGAGTCGTCTTGTTCATGAAGCATGATGTAGAAATAAACCTGCCAGGCCTTCGGTGTTTCCTCAGTACTTAGAACCTCCTCTTCCTCTTCCTTCCTAACTTAGATTTCATCACAGCAGCTTCTCCAGCTGTCCAGTGTGATCCCACTTTAAACCCAACATTGAGCTCTTGTTCCTGTTTTTAGTCATTTTTAAATCTTTCTAAACGTTTAATTTTATTCAGCCCCTTAATAGAATCTTATGTAGTGTATTGTATGTATTAGCAGATGACATGAGAGAATAAATTTCTACCGCTCATCTTCTGGGAGGTTCGTGCTGTGGCTAATGCTCTGCTGTAACCTCATCCTAAAGCCGTGATGATCAGTGCAGTTCCGGCTGGATGTGAAGCTGCAGTCGGGCCTCGGCTTGAAGCGAATGCTGCTGCTGCACCTGCAGAAACTCCTGCTCCAGCCTGACCTCCCGACACCTGCCTCCCCTGCAAACATGCATACACAACATGTCGCTTCTGATGATCTGCGCGTCGCCGCCGAGCAAAGCAATACAGCCAGTTTGAAGTGGAGATGCACGGATGCTCTGCCAACAGATTCAGGCCTTATTGGCTCAATCCTATGCAGCTAATTTGTCACCTGCTTGTCAGAAGGTATGAAGGCCAAACGTTGCTTTAGGAATAACGTCCACATTTAGCACTGCTTCCACTCTACAACACTGATGCTGAGTCCACTCATTTCACTGGATTATTTCCTATTACACTGTTGCTTATTGGCTAACAGAGTTGTTGTAAAGCTCATTAAAACCAACACAGGAATTACAAAAAGGTTTCTCTCTTAAACAATCTTTTATGCAGAAAACCATCACAGTCTAATCATTTTTTCACCACTGTGAAAATCCATTTGCTCTTCCAGACATCTAGACGGTATAATTAAATCCAGTGAACTAAGCAGCCGCTTGGGGCCCTACACCACCAGGAGGCCCTCCCAAGAGTGCTTGAAATGTCAAGATATAAAAACCAGAAGTACACAGCTCAGTAAGAAAATAAATACATAAATAAAATAAAGGGACGGCTTGCATCTTAGATCCTGATGAATGAAATATTCCAGATGAAAATCTTCGTTCATCACGTGGTGGAAACTGGTTTCAGAGCCAGAATAAAAGTGGAAAGATCGGATCCCAGGCTGACCCAACTTCGGTCCAGACGATGCAGAATGAGGCCTGGTGGGCCTGACCTCCACCTGCCTGTAAGCACTCCCTATGTCTGGGCTCCCTGGAGCAGGGCATCAGTCAACCCCTGGACAGTCTGATGGTAAGACATGATGTTCCAGAGGTGCTGGGCTGGATTCAGGTATGGCAAACAGGCAGGCCTATCCACAGCGTCGATGCAGGAACTGCTGACTCACTGCAGCCACATGAGGCCGAGCATTGTCCTGTATTAGAAGGAACCAGGTCCTCCTGCAGCAGCATCTGGTCTGACAATGGGTCGGTGGCATATAATCAACTGCTGTAGTCCATCTGCTTGCAGGCTGGACGTGTTGCATTCAGAGATGCTTTGCTAAGTCCCCAAGATGGTGCTGAAGATGGCTGCCTCGGTGGGTTGGTGCGCTTTGCTTTTTCTTATTTTGTGCTTTAAATCGGTGTTCTGCTACAGTACCCGGAGCTCTTTCACCAGAGAAGAGTTCATGAACATTAGGGAAACAATGCTTGCACACTTGGTTCCAGCTTTCCTCACCCTGTCCGTGGAATTACTGGATATTCTGGTCACAGGTGCCCTCACCTTTGACCATGCAGTGAAACGCTGGAGGAGACGAAAACGTGCTAGTGCGTCTTCGCCGGCGTGGACTTCGAACACCGCTACCGGTAATATTTCTCTCCAATGTGCATTCACTGTGCAATCAACTGGATGAACTGCAGCTACTGGTGGGAAAAGCAGAGACGTTTCTTCATCTTCCGTTTTGGGTTTACGGAGACGTGGCTGTGTGGATCGGTACCGGACTCTGCTGCAGCTACAGGATTCCAGCTTTTAAGAGCGGATCGCGGCTCTCTGGCCAGACGAAGGGTGGAGGCATCTGCTTCTACACTAACAGCGACTGGTGTAACGACGTGACCGTGATTGAACAGCATTGCAAGTGCAACCCTTCAACTCCCCCGTGAGTTTGTTTCATTCTGGTCGGTGTTTGCGTTCCACCGCAGGCCAACGTGCAGGAGGCACAGAGCATGCTCGCCGACCAGCGACAAACATACACGTCATTATTTCCACTATTTAATTCATAGGGTGATGCTAGGAATGGTGAGCTTCTCTCCCAAAACATCTCAAAGACATCGTCTCCATGACAACAGAACACAGGAAGTAAAGCACGTGACCCAGCCTGAGTCTGCAGCCTTTGCACAACTTGAATGTTTAATGTGACTTTCCACGAAGTTTTCTTTATTTAAAAGAAACTAAATGACTTGAGTCCGTCTGATTGTCAACTTTAACAAACTTAATAAACTAACTTGGATCTACAATTCTTTTGTTGATTAACTGGATCAACAGAAATCTGTTTTTATCACCAAGAAAAGAAGAAAGGAGTGCATGCTGGAGGGACTTTTGGATGGATGTCTGCAGCCATAACATGATGAATAATCAAATTCACACACTCACCTTCAAACATAAAGTCACACCAACAATAAAATCTAGTGCGGAGACAGAAAATCAGCAAGAGCAGAATGTGTGAGATTTTTAATCATATTTCTTTTCTTGCTTATTTAGTCTTAAAGTTGGTTTTATTATCTTTTGTCTGTTTGAGATCAGATTTTGTCTTTTACATCCAATTTTATGTGTGAAAACATAGCTACCCAAACAGACCCCAGCACCCAAACTGAAGGGCTAGAAGAATAGAAAAGCAGCACATTTTCCCCCCAACATGGAAGAAAAGGCCAGCAGGAGGAATTTGGACTATAACCCTGGTTACCATGGTTTCAGACAATGTGTAAATAAGTTAACTGTCAGAGGGGATGATGATGTAAACAAACATCCACCCTGACCGAACACACATCAGCTGCACCTAAATGCTTACTTTCCCCAACAATGTCAACAGCCAGTTTTAGCCTTTCATTGAGCATCTGTCACTGAGTCCAAATCTAGACAACACAAACCTCCAAAGAACACACTACACAGAACTAAGGATGTTCAAGATGGGTCTTTATCTGCACACAGTGCACAGGGAGCATAGCAGGCGACTACATCCAGCTCTATGGTTCTGCAATAAGGTTTGTGAGGATCCACTAACATGGCTCAGATGTTACACTCCTTCATGTCCCACACTCGGTATACTCACCTAAGTGACATTAACATGGACACTAACAAGGCACGCTGCCTTATGTATCACAAAGAAAACTATTCTGGTGAAGTGGAAGACTAAAAGCAATTTAAGTTTTAACCAGTAAAAAATCTGCTATCAGACCAGGGGTGCCCAGATCCAGTCCTCGAGATCTGCTATCCTGCAGCGTTTAGATGCATCCCTTCTCCAACACACCTGCATCATATGAGTGTCTCGTTCCAGCCTCTGCAGAGCTGAATGACATGTGGATGAGCTCATTCAGCCATTTGAGTCTGGTGTTTTGGAGAAGGTTGCATCTAAAAGCTGCAGGGTAGTCAAGCTCGAGGACCGGATTGGGCACTCCTGGTCTAGAGATCATGTCTGCATCCACCAAAGACTTTCACTCTCCCTGGGCCCTGCTGATTAGTTATATCACTTAAAGGGAAGGGGCGCCAAAATCTCGTCTGACCCGGGCTGGTGCCCCATGGGGGTGGGATGTGGTGCAGCTGGGGGCCCCAGGTGCAGGCTGCCGGTGTGGGTACCAGATCTGCTCGGGGCCCAGTGCCTGCCGATGAAGTCACAGTAGAGCAAGGCCACTCGGACAAACCCCATTTCATAAGAATCAGATTTGCTCTGTGGTCTCTGTTTATCAGTAGATATTGAACACCTACTGGCAATATAAATACATCCTTTCATTTATTCATGGTGCAAAGTCAGGGATTATTTATTGGACCAAATATCAGTTCCAATATTTGTTTCTAAAAATACATCTTCCTGTTGATACGCTGTTACGGCCGCCTGCCTGCCGGCCTAATGACCTGATGAGACAGCAGCTTGTCTTGCCATAGACTGACAGAGTGACACCGCCTGGCACCGCCCTACCCCGACTGGATTGGTCCCCCTGCTTCCGGGATACTCAGCTGCCGACCAATAGCACTGCTGCTCCTACTAAACCCCGTCATCTGCTTCATTCATGGCAGCTGTGGACAGAGCTTGTCATATTAATCAAAAGGCAGCGAGTTCCCGACCTAAAGTAACAACAAAAAATACACACACACACATATGTGTTATTTTAATTTTTCTGTTCATTTTCTACTATTTTACTATTCTTTTGAAAATAAGATAAGAAAAAAACTCAAATTTTCTATTTTTTTCTATTGAGTTTTCAAGTAGAACTACAGAGATGTGGGTTTCCATGCAGTGAGTGAAGGACTGTCCGTTTAAACTGGCTTAACCAAGCTTACAGGACCAGGAGTTTGATAAAATCCGCACGGCTTGAGGTCTCGCTGCAGTTTGTGGCCTTGTGAATACATGAAAGCTGAATAATGATGAGTCTGCGGAAACTGCAGCTTAATTAGTTTCCTATGTTCGCTGAGAATATTGAACGTCTCTCCTCCTCCTCTGAATTTCAATGCTGCGTTTTAACTTCCACAAAAAGCTGAAGTTTACATTTATGGCAGCATTCCGGTGAGATGTCAGTTTCCTCGGAGAACATCTCTGAATCAGAGTCAGGAAACCAGAGAGCAGGTATCAGAATGTGGAGGATGAGTCAGCATGAGAATATAACTTCATCTGTAAGAATTACTTTACCTGAACTGCTGGGTTTCTGTCAGGCAAACAGACTAAATTCATCACTCTGACCTCAAGAGACCCAGAACAATTATGACCTAATCATGTCTGGAAGAACGCTGTTAGACACCAGCTTGTATTTGAGTTCTATAGGCTGGAGCTTTGCTGGAAGGTTCACATCTGAAACTCTCCCAGTACTATGGACCATAAAACAGCAGAAATATGATCATTTATTCATACAAGAATAGTAATATAAGAGTAAATCTGAGATTTCTTTCAATATACTTGTCATTTTTATCATTTTGCTAACAGGAAAAAGTGGGCTTTGTGGGCTTTTTAAAGTTTTTTTTATTTCAGATTTGAAGATTTTTGGCCATTTTTGGGCCCAGTATGTTAACAGAGGGATAAGAGGATGGGGGGAAGTGGTAGCCTAGAGGTTACCAAGGCAGGCCTGGGTCTGTCGGACCAGGGTTCGAATTCTTGTGTCGACAACGATGGACCACTGTGGGCCCTTGAGCAAGGCCCTTAGAATGCTCCCAGATCTGGATAAATAGAGTAAAAATTATTCTTCTTATTATTTATAAAGCAGGTTAAAATGAAAAACATACTGATCAGATCACGGAGTTTTTATCCTTTTTAGTCATGTAAACAGACATGAGCAAGGAACTCCGCGGATCTCTCCACTCCACTGGCTTCCAGTCAAGTACAGGATAGATTTTCAAATGAAATTAAATCAAAAAGTTTTTATAAAGCACTTTCCATACAAAAAGCAGCACAAAGTGCATTACATATATATATATATATATATAATTTCTTACCTGACACATGCTCAGCCTGTTGGTTTGTGTACTTTTGTGTAGTTGAATAACTTGCCTTTCAGATTAAAGGTTTGCTCTTCATCTTGGATTTTGTGAAAAAAATTCTAAATAAATGCAGCTTAAAGTCCAGTGTGACTTATCCGTTCCTTTCCCTCTTCATGGCACATTTTATCACTTATACTCTGGAGTGACTTATAGTGCAGAAAACACAGTAGTTAGAATGTACACAGGGTTCATATAAAGGGCTCAAAATACCATGAACATGTGCATATTTGTGCACGTGAAGAAAAGGCCTAATTTTCCCGGGTGCAGATCTACTCCACCAGGAAGGATCCCAGATCTACCCCGCCAGGAAAGATCCCAGATCTACCCCGCCAGGAAAGATCCCAGATCTACCCTGCCAGGAAGGATCCCAGACCTACTCCACCAGGAAAGACCCCAGATCTACCCCGCCAGGAAAGATCCCAGATCTACCCCGCCAGGAAGGATCCCAGATCTACTCCACCAGGCAGGATCCCAGATCTACCCCGCCAGGAAGGATCCCAGACCTACTCCGCCAGGAAGGATCCCAGATCTACTCCACCAGGAAGGATCCCAGACCTACTCCGCCAGGAAAGACCCCAGATCTACTCCACCAGGAAGGATCCCAGATCTACTCCACCAGGAAAGACCCCAGATCTACTCCACCAGGAAGGATCCCAGGTGCAGGCTGTGCAAAAAGGCCCCTGAAATGATCCAGCAGCTAACAGCAGGGTGAAAGATTCTGGCAGGAGAATACGTGGAATGCCATAACCAGGTTGTGTGTAAAAAACAAAGAAAATATTCCCTCCTTTGCTGAGATAAGATCCCACCCTGATGAGGGTCCTCCTGGGTTGGTTCTGATTAATGTGTGCTTTCCTGAGTGTGACTGCTTTTAATTAAATTAATAATATTCCTGAGTTAGACAAACATAAGTTTGTACATCCACCAGATGAACATTGACATGAGCATTTATCTTGATTGAGGATTTCTACCAGCCTTTAGAGACTAATTAAATATTAAGTCTGGTTTAGAGGTGTTTTTATTTGTCTCTGCCAACTGTTTCAGGTAACATCAGTCCCCATGTGGAGGTGGATTAATAGCTGGGGAGCAGGTCAGCTGGTCATGTTGAGGTGGAGATCTCTGAAATCCTTTTGGCTTGATTGTGTATGCAGCCATCTTTTAGAAAATCAACACTTCACTTACTGCCTCCCTCCCTCACACACACACACACACACACACACACACACACACACACACACACACACACACACACACACACATCATAGCTTCCTCAGCTATCCTTATAAAATTTAAATATAAAAATACTTTATTCATCCCAGAGGGAAATTTCAAACTAAATCTATCTGATCTAAATTCTTATTTTTAGTCGCAGGCCAACCAGGACTAATGTTCCACCCTACCTCCCATATTCTTACACATTCCACGTGTTCCACATGTACATGCACATGTAAACCACATGTGATCTATATGTGCAAACATGTGGTTTAGAAACATTTTTATGTAATACACATGTGAATCACATGCATATTGTTACATGGTTCCCCTTGTTTTATGCATGTTAATAACATGCAATTCAAATGTGGTTAGCATGTAAATAATGTGAATCACATGTGTTTCACATGGTGTTTATGAGGTTTTCATGTAGTGCACATGTGGAATGTGGGGTCACATGCAAACAGCAGGAAAACATAACTGGGGCTTGAGGACATGAAGCCCTGCGAGCTCGAGTCTCACAGCTGATCCTCTGAGCTGTGAAATAAATGATTCATTTGTGTTGTGACAGTTCTTCATTGTCATAAAGTGATAGGTGTTAATTTAACATGTTGAGGCATCTTATCTGCATAAAATTATCCACTATTTGATTTTTGAAAACCCGTGATGTTGTTTCTCAAGACCGTACCTATACGGGTTAACCATCTTTACAGTGAATCGTTTCACTGCGAGGTTCGCTGTTGTTTCTGCCTGCAGACCAAAACAAAGTGTCATTAGCCACACCTCCTTCTACCACTCCCCCCCCCCTCGCCCCGCCTGTAAACAAATAAACAAACACACTGACCAAAAAACATCTGCGTTTTGTGGAACATGTGAGTGAATGAATGAATGAAAGAATGAGTGAGTGAGTGAGTGAGTGAGTGAGTGAGTGAGTGAGTGAGTGAGTGAGTGAGTGAATGAATGAATGAGCGAGCGAGTGAGCGAGCGAACAAACAAACGAGCGAGCGAATGATGAGTGAGTGAGTGAGTGAGTGAATGAATGAATGAATGAATGAGTGAATGAATGAGTGAATGAATGAATGAATGAATGAATGAGTTAATCAATGAGTGAGGGAATGAACAAATGAATGAGTGAATGAATGAGCGAGCGAGCGAACGAACGAACGAACGAGCGAGCGAGCGAGCGAATGATGAGTGAGTGAGTGAGTGAGTGAGTGAATGACTGAATGAATGAATGAGTGAATGAATGAGTGAATGAATGAATGAATGAATGAATGAATGAGTGAATGAGTGAGTGAGTGAGTGAGTGAGTGAGTGAATGAATGAATGAGCGAGCGAGCGAGTGAGCGAGCGAGTAAGCGAGCGAACACACAAACGAGCGAGCGAATGATGAGTGAGTGAGGGAGTGAGTGAGTGAAT
>NC_055684.1:1736742-1796742 GCF_017639745.1 Melanotaenia boesemani | reverse complement strand
ACAGGCCAGGTTTTTGGATGGCGAGCTAAGACTAGGCCACGAGCCTGAAGAGACCACCAGGGTGATCTGAGGACCTGAATCTGAGAGACTCAACCTGCTTTAGCTGGGCTGGTAGGAGGCTCCTGCAGTCATTTTGAGAACTCTGCCCTTGTTCTTACTGTCCCACCAGCTACAGACACATCTATATACCTACACACTCTGGACTGTTTCTTTTTTTTTCCCTTTTTCTTGAGAATTCAATCGTGTGGATTGCAATTGGAACAGGATCAATAATCCTATATACAGTACAAGGTTGTTGGCATTGTTGTTGGGATTTTGGTATTGTCGCTAGTTTTGATATTGTTGCTTGTTTTCTTTTCTTTTGTACAGCATTACACTGAATGATTAATAGTGTTAATTGTTCCTTGCGAATGGCCATTCGAACTCACTGTTATGTATGTTGTTTGTCTGTTGTTTTTCCCACAATATATGGTACCAACCCACACCAAAGAAAACCTACAGTCTCTGTCTACTCTCTCCATGAGTTGAGCCAGTCTTCTGACCTAGCCCAAACCTTAAATGATATAATGTAATGTTACCCAAGGCAGTGCTTACATTATAACTATCATCACTTATAGCAACGTATATGCTACACAATGAATGAATGAATGAGTGAGTGAGTGAGTGAGTGAGTGAGTGAGTGAGTGAGTGAGTGAGTGAGTGAGTGAGTGAGTGAATGAATGAATGAATGAATGAATCATTGGCAGTGGAATTCCTAGATCTCAGACTCCTAATAATGCTAAAAAGAATTTAAACCACAATAAAAAACAGTCAAACACAAAAAACAAGAATACTACAAATAAGTTATACAGTAAAATATATAATAAGCAATAAGTTGATGCTGTTATTTAAATGTTAAATTTAAATTATTTAATTTAAATGTGGAAATAACTTACAGTGTTTTTGGTTTAAAGCTTTTGGTTTATACAGGTAGAGGAACCAGGACAGAGAGCTGGAAAGAGGACAGATCAAACATAAAGGCCGTCTGGCTCAGGAAGTGGGATGATGTTTACCTCAGCCCGAGCCAATTGGAGGCATTGTCTGAGTAAAAGGAAGCTGAGCTTTGTCTTCTGAGTAATCTCAAACTGAATCTCTTTTGTCTGTCAAACCAGTAAAACCTGTTGAAATACGTCAGTTTTTATCTTTATCCGTGTTTGGTTCACATTGAAAACATGTTCTTAAAAAGAAAAGAAACTTCTAAAAAGCCTTCATTACACCCTCTGGTTTTAGATTTGAGGGAGCTGGTGGTCATAACTGAACTTGATCAGAATTTAACAGCAACATTAGAGTATGAGACCATTTAGAGGTTTAAAGCAACACTGGCCTTCCCAACGTCTCACAATGTACACACACACACACACACACACAAACACATTCACCCTTAAAACAGAAAAATATCAGGCCCAATCATTATGAATCATTTATGCTTTAATGAATAAATTCTGCTTACTGTTCTTTAACACGCTATAAATACACAACGAAAGCAACCCTGACACACCTGTGTAGGTATGTGTGTGCTTCTTCTTTATGGTCTTTAGGTTAAGGAGAGTCTCTAACCATGTTAAAGCTGAGATGAAACAATGCCCACCGTTGTCATGACAACAGGGAGGAGCCAAAGGAGAGGAAGAACTGATGTTTCTAATGGATAAACCTCCATCAGAACCAGAACCGGGAAGGAAAACCTTCATTAGAATCAGAACCAGAGAGTAAAGAAAGCAGAGAAGAGCCCAGTGCATCATGGGACAACGTCCCCCAGCAGAGAGGAGCCCAGTGCATCATGGGACAACGTCCCCCAGCAGAGAGGAGCCCAGTGCATCATGGGACAACGTCCAACAGCAGAGAGAAGCCCAGTGCATCATGGGACGTCCCCCAGAAGAGAGGAGCCCAGTGCATCATGGGACGTCCCGCAGCAGAAAGGAGCACAGTGCATCATGGGACAACGTCCAACAGCAGAGAGGAGCCCAGTGCATCATGGGACAACGTCCAACAGCAGAGAGGAGCCCAGTACATCATGGGACGTCCCCCAGCAGAGAGGAGCCCAGTGCATCATGGGACAACGTCCAACAGCAGAGAGGAGCCCAGTGCATCATGGGACGTCTCTCAGCAGTGAGGAGCCCAGTGCATCATGGGACGTCCCCCAGCAGAGAAGAGCCCAGTGCATCATTTTTTTTTTTTTTTTTTCTTTTATTGAAGCATTGAAGCATATAAAAATGTACATAGAACACTGTAGTAACAACAGCCGCCAGGGGGTTACATACATTTAGAGGCTGTAATTCAGAGTCACACAGTTATAAAAATACATTAAAGAAAGCACATATGTTAAGGGTCTTAATGGCTTTCATATTTGTTGAATTTTTAATAGTTATAATATATTGCTTGGCTTCATTATTAAACACGGGAAATAATGGTTTCTGATTAGTGTAACGACATTTATGGATGTGCCATTTGGCTAAATAAATAATAAGATTAATGATATAGAAGTGTTGACTTTTTTCAAATGGAAAGTCAGTGAAGCCAAACAATATATGCTCAAAACAAAGTGAAAAGAGAGGCTCGATATGAGTAGATATAAAGGTACAGACATCTTCCCAGAATTTAGTAGATAAGGGGCATGACCAAAACAAATGAAATACATCCTCAGGGTAAATTTCACAGAGTGAACACATAACATCAATGTCTTTTTTGAATCGTTGTAAATAAACTTTTGAGATGTAAAACCTGTGAATTATTTTGTAAGATACTTCCTTAGTTTTATTGTTGATTAAGTATTTGGCAGGTAGGTTCCAGATCTTTTCCCAATCAAGGTTATCAACAAAGGAGTTCCAATAAGCTACCACATATGGAACTGATACAACATCTCTCTGAAACAATGAGCGTACACGGCGATTGCTGTCACGAGTAGAAGAAAAACATATTGGTCCAATTTCAAGTCTGTTCAGATCAATTGGTAACAAGGTTTGACTTTGTCCCGCTATAGAATTAAATAGCATAATTACTCCATTGGGGATTGCATTTCTGATAATATTAAACTCTTTAATAGGAAGTAAGATGCTATATTTTTGGGTGAATTCTTCATAAGTCATTAAAGATCCATCAGAGTTAAACAGTTGATGGACTAAGAGAATGTTGTGGGAGAACCAGGAAGGATAGAATAAACATTTGTTTCTGAATAAGATGTCTTTGTTGTTCCATATGTAGTATCTATGTGGGGAGAAATTATGTTTGTAAATCATTGACCATGAAAGAAGCATCTGTTTGTGAAAGTAGGAAAGTTTCGCAGGTAATTTTTCAGCTTTGTAATTACAGAAAAGAAGAAAATCTAAACCACCTAATTTAGAGAAAATAAAATTTGGTATAAAGTTCCAAATTGAGGATGGTCTCTTAAAGAATTGTCTGAGCCAGTTTATTTTAAATGTATAGTTTAAAGTGTAAAAGTCTAAGAAGTTAAGGCCACCTTTATCATATGGATTCATTATCACTGATTTTTTTATGTAATGGTTTTTATTCCTCCATACAAAGTTAAACAGCATCTTATCAATCTTTTTTAAGACCTTTTGATTCACCTGAAGAGATAAAGCAGCGTATGTAAGATGAGAAATGCCCTCAGCTTTGGTTAGTAAAGTTCTTCCTCTCAACGACAAATCTCTCTGCAGCCACTGATTAAGCTTGCCCAGTGCATCATGGGACGTCCACCAGCAGAGAGGAGCCCAGTGCATCATGGGACGTCCCCCAGCAGAGAAGAGCCCAGTGCATCATGAGACGTCCCCCAGCAGAGAGGAGCCCAGTGCATCATGGGACGTCCCCCAGCAGAGAAGAGCCCAGTGCATCATGGGACGTCCCCCAGCAGAGAGGAGCCAAGTGCATCATGGTACGTCCCCCAGCAGAGAAGAGCCCAGTGCATCATGGGACGTCCCCCAGCAGAGAGGAGCCAAGTGCATCATGGTACGTCCCCCAGCAGAGAAGAGCCAAGTGCATCATGGTACGTCCCCCAGCAGAGAAGAGCCAAGTGCATCATGGGACGTCCCCCAGCAGAGAGGAGCCAAGTGCATCATGGTACGTCCCCCAGCAGAGAAGAGCCAAGTGCATCATGGTACGTCCCCCAGCAGAGAAGAGCCCAGTGCATCATGGGACGTCCCCCAGCAGAGAGGAGCCCAGTGCATCATGGGACGTCCCCCAGCAGAGAAGAGCCCAGTGCATCATGGGACGTCCCCCAGCAGAGAGGAGCCAAGTGCATCATGGTACGTCCCCCAGCAGAGAAGAGCCCAGTGCATCATGAGACGTCCCCCAGCAGAGAGGAGCCCAGTGCATCATGGGACGTCCCCCAGCAGAGAAGAGCCCAGTGCATCATGGGACGTCCCCCAGCAGAGAGGAGCCAAGTGCATCATGGTACGTCCCCCAGCAGAGAAGAGCCAAGTGCATCATGGTACGTCCCCCAGCAGAGAAGAGCCAAGTGCATCATGGTACGTCCCCCAGCAGAGAGGAGCCCAGTGCATCATGGGACGTCCCCCAGCAGAGAGGAGCCCAGTGCATCATGGGACGTCCCCCAGCAGAGAGGAGCCCAGTGCATCATGGGACGTCCCCCAGCAGAGAGGAGCCCAGTGCATCATGGGACGTCCCCCAGCAGAGAAGAGCCCAGTGCATCATGGGACGTCCACCAGCAGAGAGGAGCCCAGTGCATCATGGGACGTCCACCAGCAGAGAGGAGCCCAGTGCATCATGGGAAGGAGAATACTTTAATTGCACATGATTAAATCCTGAATAATTAATTCCTAATTAAAAAACATCATGTAACTGTGGCCATTCTGTCCACCTGCCACATGAGACAATACATTCCTCCACTTTACATCTGGGCATCATTCTTCATGTTCCTCCTCGCTCTGTCATGGTAAAAGGTCTGCATTCACTAAACTTGGGAGTTACCTCAGGATCAACAATGAGGGAGGCTTTAATGTCCTGGGCTGCCACCACAGGCACAGCCCAGGTCCAGGTAGGCCGGGGCCCACACCACAGCCATTTGGGCTGCAGTGCAGGGCTCCTAGCATCAACATTCTCTGCAGCCCTGAGGTTCCCTGGCAGGCCGTTCCCTAGACCAGGACCGTAGTGGTGGAATGAGGCCGGAGGTTTAAGTCCTGACTTTAGGAACAACTAAGAGGCCGGCACCAGAGGGCCTCCGGGTCCGCAAGAGCTCATAATTTAAAAGCAGGTCTGATAAATAAGAAGGTCCAAGACCATTAAAACATTTATAAATAACTGTATGAAGCTTAAAATCTGCTGCTGACGTCTGGAGCAGCTGCAGGTTTGAGATGAACTTTCTGAGAAGACCAGAGAGCAGGGCATTACGGTAATCTATTCTACTAGAAATAAAAGCATCAGCACCTCGATGCTGGCAGAGAGAGGAAGGGGTGGACTGTCTTTAAGATGATAAAATCCTGTCTTTGTGGCATTTCTGATGTGAGGAATAAAATCCAGCTCAAAGTAAAAGACTGGTAAAATGATCCCTCTCTTGCCATCTGTACCAAAAATTAAAACTTCAGTTTTGTCCTGGTTGAGCTGTAAGAAGTTCTCTGCCATCCATGACTTAATATATAAAATTCAGTTTAAAAGGACGTTAACTGGCTCCAGGTCATCAGGAGACACAGCGATGTAAAGCTGCGCATCATCAGCATAGCTGTGGAAATCAAATAAGCAAGACTTTCCCTTAATCCTGCTTCATGGAAAACCCCTGAGGTCGTCCACATGGACTCCTCACAACCCCAACATGTAGACTTGTGACAGGTGATTTATAACATCAGGTTCTACGCTGACGACCTTCAGAGTCCACACCTCAGCTTATCCTCTGAAAACAGGGGGCTGTCATGAGCACTTTGACAGTCACCATGGTAACTGATGCACATTACTGTTTATGGCAAAGTGTTTATTGCTAAAAGCTGTGATATACAGCAGATCTAGATCAGTTACTTCAAGTGAAATCATTTATAGAATCTTTAGTCAAGAAATCTTGATACTGACTACAGTGCATGGGTGGAAGTGATGGTATGTAATTATATGTAATATATTATTAAGGTGTGTCATAACATATGAACACTACTCCAAGTGGCATTTAGATTTTATTTCCCATGTCCAGAAGGCTTTATGTTTCTGAAAACAGTATTTATTTATTTTTGTTGTGCTGTGAATCGTAATGCAGATTTCTGCAGATGCAGTTTAATTTTCTGCATTGGAACTGTGTCAAATCATGTTGACTCTGTTTAATGAAAACAGTAAATAATAAAGTAGAAGAAGGTAGAAGAATAGTCAAAGCTATGCTCAAGAACATCCAGTTGAGGAATTTTATCAACATTTTATTTATTTATTATAAATAAATACACACAGAAAAATGGTGATGGATGCTGGAGGGGCCCCTGTGAAATTATACATGGGGCTCCAAGAGACCCTAGAATCGCTTCTGCTGCTTACAGAGCCGCGTCCTCTGTGTTCCTTCAGCTTTAAATGTCCGTGTATGGAAACAGCGCTTCTCATCTCCCTGCAGGAGCGTGGATCCCGCGCATATACGACGTACGCAGTTTACGTAGCGTACGTACGTGGCGCAGGAGGAGGAAATAGTAACAGTGTCAACACTGTGAAGCAAAGACGTTTTCTAGCGCAGCTACTGAGAAACAACTGGGTCTGAAAAACGGTGACGGATGAGAAACGCTGACAGTCCCGGTTGTTTTCTTACAGATACTCGACGACGTCCATATTAGAGCAGCAGGTGAGGTGCGTCGCCTTTCTGGTTTCTGTCAAACACTTCCGGGATTTTTATCGTCACCGCCGCAGCGACGCTTTCCTCTCCAGACCCGAACCAAGCAGAGATTTACATCTACATAAAGTAACCCTAATGCACAGCAGACGGTCATGTGTGCACGCGCGGCCGGACGGTCCCTCATTTATGCCGTTGCGTCTCTAAAAAATGTGTAGACGTCATTGCGCATGCGTGTGGAAAGTTAGTTTCCATAATAATTCTGATTTTCCTTCTCTTGGACGCTCATCTTTATTTACTACGTAGTTGAAAACGTCATCCTGGTTGTGTTCTCGGTCTCGTACTTCTGGAGAGTAATCTCGCTGTAATTTGCTAAATTTCTTTCTTTTCTTTTTTTTTTTTTTTTTTTTTTTTACAGATTTAAACAGCAATGCCCGAAAAACATGTCCCTCAAAGAAGATAACGAGGGCAAAAAGAGGTGACCATCTTGTCTCTACTGGTTGTGCTTATGGGAAATATGTTGCTGCTAATGAAATGTATTGATCACTGTTTCACTTTTTTTTTCTTTTCAGGCCTCATCACACTGATTTGTATGTCAGCATCCCGCAGTCATGTCTGCCCATCGTGTACCACCCAGACTACAACATCACCTTTCTGGGCCTTGAAAAGCTCCATCCATTTGATGCAGGGAAGTGGGGGAAAGTCATACACTTCCTGAAAGGTAATGTTAGATAAGAACATCTTGGTCGTTGATATGAAAGACAGGGTTCCCGCGGATCCTTAAGAAGTCTTAAAAGGCATTGAATTCATCAATCTAAAATTAAGGCCTTAATTGGCATTAAAATGTCTTAAATTGATCTTTCAAAAGTCTTAAAATGTTTACACATAATTAGTAGGAGTTTATAATTGAAATTAGTCTCAAATCTAAAAATAAATCGTAACATTAATTTTATTTAAAATGTACTGAATGTCTCTGATGATGCGAACATGATGGTGGAACCAACAAAACAGTGACGTGGTTGCAGCCGTCTCTAACTCTAAGAGCAGACCAAGATTTTTCTTCATGGCTGAAAGCGGTACCAGGCGATGTGTACGAGGCACGGTGTATTTTATGCAAAAAAATGTTTCAAACTCGGCACGATGGGAGTCGAGGCAGTGGAGTCTCACATGCACAGCGCGAAACACAAAGCGTCAAAATCGAGCTGCCAACTGCATACGGCAGGTATTTCCTAGTTCTGTTCTCCTCTCGTCTCCACCATGCCTCCACCCGCACTACCGATATCAACAACTGGGACAGCAGCACCACATCTCCGGACAATGTTCAGGTGTACGCCTACACTGAAAGCAGAGGTACTGTGGTCTCTGAACACCGTGACAAAACACCAATCGTTCAAGTCTAATGAGGGATGTAGTGGAATTTTATTTATCAAAGGTCACACACTAAGTGAGAGTCAAACAAAGTATTTTTATTAAGAACTGATCAGGCAATGAGAATCCCACAGTCAAAGAAGTTTTGGCTGCACGAGTCTGAACAGATGCATTTGGGTTTGGTTTATATAGGCCAGCATGAGCTGATCACATCAGGGTAAATCATTAGTACTCTGTTTCAAAGGAATGTTAGGAGGTTGGAAGGGGAAGTGGAGCGCTCACTCAGTTCTTATCTGGGTACAAGTCATCCTCCTTCCTCAGTAAAACACAAGACAAGGTTTCGTAACAATACAAAGTGCATGTGTATAAAATTTTCCATTACAGGGAGTTGGAGACTTATTTCGTGCAATGTTCCCAGACTCCGACATTACCTACTCGTTTGCATGCGGTTCCAACAAGACGGCCTACATCAGCAAGTTTGGATTTTTATGTATTGTTTTCCATGTCTTCAACTCTGGAAAGTGTTATGTTTTTCAAAATGAAAGTTTTTCACAGGAACAAAAAGTCATGTTTTATGTTAAAATAAACATTTGGGTGAAATTGTCCCTAACCACTTGTAATTGATGTGGTGTTTTTCCCCCACTTTTGTTAATTGGGAAGTTGGTCTTAAATTTATTTTCAAATGGCATTAAAAAGTCTTAAAAAGTCTTAAATTTAACTTGCTTTAAGCTGTAGGAACTCTGGAAAGAGAAAACCTGAAAGTGGACATAAGTTTTAATGTGAAGATCAGAGAGGAAATAATAGAAAAGAGAAGTGTAGTTTAAGGAGAGGGAGTAATGAGGAAAGTTGTAAAGTAGTCCTTCTGCTGGATGATGAAGACGGAAATACAGAAGACAAACATTTTCGTCCGTCTCCTGCAACGTTTACGCCATAATTTGATCTATTTTCGGGGGCTTGCAGATCTGTTGCTTGACGCAACAAATGGAGCAATACCACTGGAGACCAAAGGGGCAGTGTTGAGCAGTACAGCTCACATGTGACCAGTGAAAGGACCAAACCAGAGAAGAAAAAGAGGAACAGGCAGAAGAACCAGACGAAGCAGAAGAGGGAGACGATAAGGACAACAACTGTAGTGATGGTGGGAACTGTGAAAAAAAGCTGTGTGAGTGTGTCGCCTGAAAAAGGCCGTTACACGTCTGATCCTGCCGAGAAGTCGCACCACTGATTGTATTTTCAGTGCTTTTTGTGAGGCGAGATTCAAACTGTGTGCAAAACACTGTACACGCATCATGTCTGCAAGTCTCGCCGCGACAGTCATGTTCGATGCATTATCTGTAACAACAACGGGATCCTTTGCACCCAGTCCCCATTCAGTGACGGCCTCCTTAAGCAATGCTGCAATGTGTTCCCCTGTGTGACTGTCATGCATGACCCGGGTTTGCAGTACATGAGACTGAAGGTTCCACTGGTCGGTAATGTAATGAGCTGTAAGAGTCACGTACGATTCAGTAGCCCTCGAAGTCCAAGCGTCATAGGTCACAGCAACTCTGCCTGCTGAGCTGAGAGAATCCAGCACCGTCGCTTGAACTTCTCTGTACAACTTTGGCAGAGCAATATCCGTGATGTGTTGTCGGGAAGGGATGGTGTAGCGGGGCTCCAGTGCTTTAATCATATTACGAAATCCCACATTCTCCACAACACTCAGAGGGCGCATGTCTTTGCAAATAAAACAAAGTACTGACTGTGTTATTTTGGTTGCACAAGTTCAGGTAACTGGTAGTTTAGAAAAATTAGCTTCTTCAATTGTGCGTTCAGCCTCATCAACCCGTTTCACGTTAGCTTTTAACGCTACTTCGTCATGGGGTGTGTCCCAATTCAGGGTCTGCACACTTCGAAGTGCGGATTCGTCGGCCACATACGTCATCGCGGTGCACGAAGTACTGTCCCAATTCACAGAATTTGAAGGACCCTCCGAATCCACCCTTCGAATCCACACTTCGATTGGCCTCAAACGAAGGCTGCTGGTGATGCATCCTTCACTGCCTCTTTTCTCCCACAATTCGTTGCGCACAGGATGGTGGCGAATCAGCAACCTCACAAGAGTTGTATTAAGTTTAAATAAAGTTTTATTTAAAAAAAAGTACGTTTTTTTAACTACACTTTGGTATAAACGTTACAAAACCAAGTACATTTAAAGCATGTTTGTTAAATGGTGACATTAAAATTCGGTAATATTTGATATTCAGATACTTTTAAGGGGTTAATTAAGTGTGTACCGGCTGGAAAACAACAAAGCCTCAAACCGTTTTTCTTTTTTTTTACTGTCGGTGTTGCCGCTCCGTGTTCAGCGTCTACTGACGTTTCCTACGAGTAATTTCAGAGGTTTAAGTGATTAAACGTCCTGTGTTGTTGCTTTGGGAAATTCTTGTAGACTAGGTAGGCTGTCCCATTTCACGAACGTTAAGCAGACTTCGAAGTGTGTAGACTACGGAGGACACTCTGTAGCCTATGTAGTCTGCGCACTTCGAAGTGTGCAGACCCTGAATTGGGACACAGCTATGGTGTCAAGCCACACGTGCTCGCAAATTTGTCGTGTTGCCCGAGTACTTGACTCTGGCGTTGCAGATTTTACAGACTGCATAACTTTTGTCACAGTCTTTACTGCCTTCCTTTGTTTGGAATCCAAAATGTGTCCACACATCCGCCTTGTAAACTGCTGGAGCAGGCTGTATAATCACGTTTTCAGCCATTAGTGAGCTGTGTGACGTTAGCATGATTTTCCATAAAGCAGCGTTAATGTACCAATGAGATATGCCGAGATTTCGTTGTTTCTCTGGCACAGAGGCGGAAACGACTGCTGCCAACTAGTGGCCGGAGTGTAAAATGCAACACAAAAATTAACTACCTTTACTTTTTGCATGTACTGTCATTTGTTAATTAAAAAAAATCGATTCAGTGCTTTTTTAACATCGAGACAATATTGCAACACAAAATATGGCGATATTTCAGTGTATCGATATTTTCTTACACCCCTACTCCTCGGTGAGTTAATGACGCAAGGGAGCAGAACTGTCACATTAAAAGGCCTCTGTCCCACTCGCTGGTCATCTCGACATGATCTGCTTTTTGCGTTAAGGCACAGATATGGAGGCATTATAAAAGCCCTCATCAAAATGTCCCTGACCAGTGACAAAATTTTCTTTCATATTTTTGGTCAACATGCAAACCAAGATTCTTGAGTGTGTCAGTGCTGCCTCACAGTTACTGGAAGCCAAGGACGTGGATCTTCTGAAAGCATCTACTCTTCTGCAGAATGCCATCAGTGTTTTGATGGCATTTAGGGAGCAATTTGATGAGGCTATGTCTGCCACTCATGCTCTAGCTACAAAACGGGGAAGTCAAACTCTTGTGGAATTTTATTATCAAAGATCACACACTAAGTGAGAATCAAACAAAGTATTTTTATTAAGAGCTGATCAGCAATGGGAGTCACACAGTCAAACAGCTTTGGCTGAGCGAGTCCGCAGAGATACACATGGGCTTGGTTAATATAGACTTGCATGGCAGGATATCATTCAAGGTTGTTGAAGCAGATTCTCAGTACACTGTCTTCAAACCCTGCACAGCCTGGTACAAGGTTTTCTAAAGAATGTTATCAGTGGTGTGAGAGGAAAAGGAGAGCTCACTAAATATTATCTGGGTACATGTCGTTCTCCTATTCAGTAAAACAAAAGTCAGGGTTTTAATAATACAAAGTGTAGACTACAGAATATAAGGGTTATGTGTATAAAATTTTCCATTACAAAACGCAGTTTTGAAGCCACCATGGT
This sequence comes from Melanotaenia boesemani, assembly GCF_017639745.1. Taxonomy (NCBI): domain Eukaryota; kingdom Metazoa; phylum Chordata; class Actinopteri; order Atheriniformes; family Melanotaeniidae; genus Melanotaenia; species Melanotaenia boesemani. Next base: position 1,784,766 of record NC_055684.1, on the reverse strand, counting down.
CAGAAAAGTTAAGCGTCACTTTGATGAACTTTCTGAAGACAGCCGCCTCACTGATGCGGAGAGCAACTTTCGGGTGAACGTTTTCTATGCCTGTCTTGATATTATCATCCAGCAACTGTCCCAAAGATTCACCAGCTTAAATGGAACTGTGAATGTGTTTTAGGCAATTCACCCCAACACACTGCTGCAAGCAGGAGATGAGGAGTTAGACCAAGCTGCCCGGTGGCTTACTGAGCACTACAGTCGGGACATCGCCCCCAGCTTTCCTGACCAGCTGCTTTGTTTTAGAACCTCTTTCAGGGAGCAGATAACAAAGCAAAAGTCTGTTGCAGATCTGGCAAAAATGCTCCTTTTCAACCACGCAGCAGTAACTTCTACATTCAGTGAGGTTTGCACCGCCCTCCCTTTATTTTTGACTCTTCCCGTCACTGTTGCAACCTCTGAGCACTCTTTCATTAAAAACCATTTGAGGAGCACAGTGGGACAGGAGAGCCTGAGTGGACTTGCTATATTGTCCATAGAGAATGAGAGAGCACAAGGCTCGCCGTATGCCCTTCAAATAGTGGTGAGTAGTACTTCATATTGAAATTGTGTTTGTAAACATGTAGGCCACTGTGCCAGTTTTACTAAACTTTACAGCTGCTGATAATAGGGTCTGAGTTGGAATAGTTAAAGTGGGTGTCAAAATGATGCGGTCGCTATCCGTGGAGCTGAACTGCTTTGAATTTGTGTTGTATTATTATTAGTGACCATGTAGCCTTATTTTTTTTTCTCTTGGTTTGTACTTCATATCTGTTTGATGGACTTCAAAATGACATAGTCGCTCTCCGTGGTTCTGAAACATGTAAGCCCCGCTGTTGCGGGCATGTGTATGTTGTAAAATGATGTTATCACGAGCTTTATTATTTTGGTTTAAAGGGCCCGGTCATTTGCCGCCCCCGGCTCCGATTTGTTCTGCTAGTGACTAGGAATGAGTTATCCTTTTTACATTCCCATATACCTGTTTGGGGTTTGAATTGTGTTTAGTTTGGATGCCGATGCTTGGTAGAGTCTTAGCTGAGTTTCACTCTAATGTTACTATGCTACGTGTTAGAATTGCTGCTTCCTAGTGGCTGCTAACGTCTCATGCTGCCTCCTGTACAGGGGTCTAACATTCAGATAATCTTTGCTTGACAGCTTGTATAAGGGTTTTGTTAGCAGAGTTTTGTTAGCATGGGTTTTGTTAGCAGGGTGTTAGGGTTTATTAACTGGGTTTTGTTAGCAGGGTCTGTTAGCAGGGTTTATTAGTAGGGTTTGTTAGCAGGGTCTGTTAGCAGGGTTTATTAGTAGGGTTTGTTAGCAGGGTTTTGTTAACAGGGTTTGTTAGCAGGGTTTTGTTAGCAGGGTTTGTTAGCAGGGTTTTGTTAGCAGGGTTTGTTAGCAGGGTTTGTTAGCAGGGTTTTGTTAGCAGGGTTTGTTAGCAGGGTTTTGTTAGCAGGGTTTGTTAGCAGGGTTTGTTAGCAGGGTTTTGTTAGCATGGGTTTTGTTAGCAGGGTTTATTAGTAGGGTTTGTTAGCAGAGTTTTGTTAGCAGGGTTTGTTAGCAGGGTTTTGTTAGCAGGGTTTATTATTAGGGTTTGTTAGCAGGGTTTTGTTAGCAGGGTTTGTTAGCAGGGTTTGTTAGCAGGGTTTTGTTAGCAGGGTTTGTTAGCAGGGTTTGTTAGCAGGGTTTTGTTAGCATGGGTTTTGTTAGCAGGGTTTTAGGGTTTGTTAGCTGGGTTTTGTTAGCAGGGTCTGTTAGCAGGGTTTATTAGTAGGGTTTGTTAGCAGGGTTTTGTTAGCAGGGTTTGTTAGCAGGGTTTTGTTAGCGGGGTTTGTTAACAGAGTTTGTTAGCAGGGTTTTGTTAGCGGGGTTTGTTAGCAGGGTTTTGTTGGCAGGGTTTTGTTAGCGGGGTTTGTTAACAGAGTTTGTTAGTGGGGTTTTGTTAGCGGGGTTTGTTAGCAGGGTTTTGTTGGCAGGGCTTTGTTAGCGGGGTTTGTTAGCAGAGTTTTGTTAGCATGGGTTTTGTTAGCAGGGTTTTAGGGTTTGTTAGCTGGGTTTTGTTAGCAGGGTCTGTTAGCAGGGTTTATTAGTAGGGTTTGTTAGCAGTGTTTGTTAGCAGGGTTTTGTTGGCAGGGTTTTGTTAGCGGGGATTTGTTAACAGAGTTTGTTAGCAGGGTTTTGTTAGCGGGGTTTGTTAGCAGGGTTTTGTTGGCAGGGTTTTGTTAGCGGGGTTTGTTAACAGAGTTTGTTAGTGGGGTTTTGTTAGCTGGGTTTGTTAGCAGGGTTTTGTTGGCAGGGTTTTGTTAGCGGGGTTAGCAAAGTTTTGTTAGCTGGGTTTTGTTAACAGAGTTTGTTAGTAGGGTTTTGTTAGCAGAGTTTGTTACCAGGGTTTTGTTAGTAGGGTTTGTTAGCAGGATTTGTTAGCAGGGTTTTATTAGCAGGGCTTTGTTACTAGGGTTTTGTTAGCAAGGTTTTGTTAGCAGAGTTTATTAACAGAGTTTTGTTAGCAGGATTTTGTTAGCAGGTTTTTTTTTTTTTTTTTTTTTTTTTAGCAGGGATTTGTTAGCAGGATTTGTTAGCAGGGTTTTGTTAACAAGGTTTTGTTAGCAGGGTTTGTTTATCAGGGTTTTGTTAGCAGGGGTTTTTTAGCAGGGATTGAAACTGGATCCTTTTGTTGACCAAGGCAAGCAGGAAGTGTAATTTTTTGCTGGTGAAATGCTTTGGTTTAGAAGCTGGTGCAGTGTTTATGAACTCCATTTCTCACACAGGTGTTATTTTCCTGTATGGACTACTAAGACATTTCAGACAGATGTCTGCTTCAGGCAAACATCTGTCTCTCTGAGATGCTTCTCCATCAATCTGTGCATAACCTCCAGTAACATGCTGAGGAGTGACCACTTCTCCATTATTAGTGATTTCTGCCTGAAACATGAGAACGTGTTAGTTCTGATCAGCGGCTTTCAGTCATGTGACTTCTACTGAGCATAGAAATAAAGTAAATAAGGGATGGCGGATGTGAGGTGTCTGAGACTTTTTGTAATGCAGTTCTGATTGGAGACTCTATAACAGCATGTAAGGATGGCAAAGACGGAAAATCTAACACTTTTTGATCCATCAGTCAGGGAACTGACAGATCTTTAGACCATTCTGTCTTCTCATCCAGATGGTATGAAGATTATTGTCCACACAGGGTCTTTTGATATTCTGAGGAGGAAAACTGGCTCCGAGATCCTGAAGAAAGACTTTTCTCTGCTGTTGGAGAGACTGTGTCAGTTTGGAGCATCATGTTTACACTTCAGGACCCATTCCTACAGCGGGTAAAGGAATTGAACTTTTCAGTAGACTTCTTGGCCTGAACACATGGTTATCAAACGCATGTATCACCCATGGGATAAAGTTCATTGATAACTTCAATATCTTTTGGAACTGTAAGGAGCGACTCAGACCTGATGGTGTGCATCCAAATCTAACTGGATGCAGATTACTTGGTGCACACTTGCGTCATGCTGTTGGGACGGCAAACCCAAACATGATGTACAGATAAGAGCGAAGGACACAGCAGAGAAGCGATCAACTCCCAGCTCTCCCCCCTCACCAGACCCTCTTCTCCACATCACCCAAGGTCTTCAAAGGATGTCTCTATCCAGGTCTGAACCCCAGCGACCACCATCTACCAAGAAATACAGGGCTCCTCATCCTCCTCTTAGATCATCTGTCCTGGCAGAGCAGGACACGGGAGGAGGTGCAGGAGGTTCCCCGAGCAGCAGAATTCACAACAAAGATAACATGCCATGATGCGTTCAGGGTCCTTGCTGTAGTTTTGTTACTACTGACAGCTGTTCTGAGATCAAGCCTGGACCCAGTAGGATTCCTGTGTTAGTTAGTAAAATAAGGAATCGAACACGGTCAGTTTGTGGGGTGAATCGATCTAATCTGTTAACTGTACCTTGTATAACTCAGAATACAACAGAGACCAGTGTAAACTTCATAAAGCTGCTGTACTAAATGTTAGATCTCTGTCCAACAAGTCACTGTTAGTTAATGACTTCATCATTTCTCACAGTTTAGATTTTCTTTTTCTGACAGAAACATGGTTAACAGAAGACACAAGTGCTACAGTCCTTAATGAAACAGCACCCCCTCATTTTAGTTTTATGAATAAATGTGGAAACGGGAGGAAAGGGGGAGGAGAAGCTGCCTTATTTAAAGACTCATTCCAGTGTAAAGAAATTTCATTTGGTGATTTTACTTCTTTTGAATATCTTAGTTTTATTTTAAGGGGCATTCCTAAAATCCTATTTCTAATCATCTACAGACGTCCAGGACACTGTGTAAAGTTTATTGATGAATTTTCTGAATTATTGTCGGTTATCTCTACTGATTTTAACCATTTCATCTTAACTGGGGATTTTAACATCCACATAGATAACATAACGGATGGTAATGTCAAGGAATTTTCTTCCATATTGGATGTTTGGTTTGTGGCAACATGTAAAAGAACCGACCCACATTCGAGGTCACATTCTGGACCTGGTTATTTCAGGGTGTTGATATTTCTTCTGTAGCTGTCACTGACTTGGCCTTGTCTGACCATTTTTGTATTTTGTTTGATTTACTGATCACTCAGAATGTTCAACCAACCTGCTCCTCGGTTAGGAAGAGGTACATTAATGAAAGAACAGGTGCTAAGTTTGTGGAGGCCATAGCTATGTTACCAACAACCAGAGCAGAGTCAGTTGATGGACTCCTGGATCATTTCAATCTGAAAGTCTTGAATGTAATGGATGCTGTTGCACCGATAAGAATCAAGACCACTTTGATCAAACAGAAAACACCATGGAGAAACACCGCTGTGGTTACCAGCCTAAAAAGAGAAAGCAGAAAAACTGAGCGGAAATGGCGGAAAAATAAACTTCAAATTCACTCTGAGCTGTACAAACAAAGCCTGCGTAACTATAACAATGAGCTGTGAAGGCCAGAGAGCTGCATTTATCTGAAATGATTAACAGGAATGTCAACAATTCTCGCACTCTGTTTGCTATGATTGAAAAACTTACAAATCCTCCTATACAGATAAGCCCAGAGCTCCTTTCCACTGAGAAATAAAACCAATTTACCAACTTTTTTAGCCAAAAAATTAAACCAATCAGACAAAATAATAATTCCACACAGTCAAACAAGAAAATTAGTCTGTGTCTAAAACCCGGAAATAATTCTGATGTCATGTCGCAATTTAAAACGGTGGATTTAAAAGTCCTACAAGAAACAGTTTGGAATTTGAAATCAACAACATGCACTCTGGACATGATACCATCCGACTTTTTAAAAACAGTTTTTACCTCAGTAGAAAGTGGTCTCCTACTGATAGTTAACAGCTCACTGTCATCAGGCATTTTTCCCAAGTCACTAAAGATAGCTGCTATTAAGCCTCCTAAAGAAAAGGACTCTAGACGCCTCTATAATGAACAACTATAGACCGTCTCTAACCTCTTTTATTTCCAAGATTATTGAAAAAGTTGTATTTCACCAGCTTCATGACTTTTTAAATGAAAGTGGAAATCTTGATAAATTTCAGTTCGGCTTCCGACCTCATCACAGCCCTGAAACAGCTCTGGTCACCGTGGTAAATGACATTAGGTTGAATACTGATTCTGGTCTAGTATCAGTCCTGGTTCTGGTCTAGTACCAGTCCTGGTTCTGGTCTAGTATCAATCCTGGTTCTGTTGGATCTCAGTGCTGCGTTTGATACTGTAGATCACAGAATCCTGTTGCACAGGCTGGAAAACTGGGTTGGACTTTCTGGAGCGGTTCTTAACTGGTTCAGGTCCTATTTAGAAGGCCGGAGTTATTTTGTTACGATCGGCAGCTATGAATCCGAGTGAGTGGCCATGACTTGTGGAGTCCCCCAGGGGTCAGTCCTTGGACCTCTTCTGTTCAACTTGTATCTGCTCCCTTTGGGTAAAATATTACAGAACTATAGCATTAGTTATCAAAGTTATGCAGATGATACACAACTTTATGTGTCTCTGTCACCAGATGACTGCAGCCCAGCAGACTTTTTGTGTCCGTGTCTGGAGCAAATAAACACCTGGATGAAGGAGAATTTCCTACAATTAAAAGAAGACAAAACTGAGATTATTCTGTTTGGTAGCAAAGAGAAGAGGGTCAGCATTGGTAAACACCTGGAGACTCGGGCTCTTAAAATCACTGACCAAGTTGGTAACCTTGGAGTGTTAATAGACTCAGACCTGACTTTAAGAAGCCACATCAAAGCTTCACTAAGAAGCTTTTTACCAGCTCAGAAACATCAACAGAATTAAAAGTTTAGTCTCCCTGAAAGACCAAGAGAAACTCATCCATGCATTCATCTCCAGTAGGCTGGATTACTGTAATGGTCTTTTAACAGGACTTCCTAAAAAGAGCATTAAACATCTGCAGCTCATCCAGATGCTGCTGCTAGAGTTTTAACCAGGACTAAGAGATCTGAACACATCACACCAGTTTTGAAATCTTTACACTGGCTTCCTGTTAGTCACAGAATAGATTTTAAAACCCTTCTGCTTGTTTACAAATCCCAGAATGGTTTAGGCCCAGAATACATATGTGATATGTTCAGAGAATATAAACCTAGCAGAGCTCTTAGATCCAAAGACTCTGGTCAGCTAGTCCAGACCAGAGTCCAGACCAAAGTCCAGACCAGAGTCCAGACCAGAGTCCAGACTTAACATGGAGAAGCAGCTTTTAGCTGTTATGCTGCAAACAAATGGAACAAACTGCCAGTGGAGATTAAACTTTCACCAAATGTAGACATTTTTAAATCCAGGTTAAAAACATTTCTTTTCTCATGCACCTATACATGAAATCTGTACGGAAACTTTTTAACTTATCTTGCTTTTAATCATTTTAATGTAATTTATTATTTTATTGTGATTATGTGTTGATGCCTTTTACTATTCTAAATAGCTGTAATATCTTTGTTTTATGTAAAGCCCTTTGAACTGTCCTGTACATGAAATGTGCTATACAAATAAACTGCCTTGCCTTGCCTAATGTATTATATACCCTGAAATATGGCAGGGTAAAACAAAATAAAAAAAGCACACATTTGTTTACTACTCTGAACCAGACGAGAACTGTATGGGACTCTAGCTGTAAACCAAAGGGACTTTTCAGTGGTCACTTGAATGTGCAAAGTCTGTGAAATAAACATGAACAAATGAAACATCTTCTAACTGATTCAAATATAGATATAGTAGGTCTCTCTGAGACATGGTTGAAGTCATCATCACCTGACGCCTGGTTATCAGGTATTTAGAAAGGATAGAGAAAGGGGTAAAGGTGTGTGTGTGTGTGTGGGGGGGGGGGGGGGGGGTACTACTTTACATAAAACCAGCTTTAACACGTAAACAATTGGAATTGCCAGCAGCTTCTGAATTGGTGTTGAAATGAGCTATCCAATGAAATGTCTTTTATTTTTATTTGTCTATATCGTCTCCCAAATGCCAAGTCAGAATTTTATGATGAGCTACGGACAATATTAAACTCATTCAGCCCAAACAAAGAGATAATTATTCTAGGTGATTTTAATCTTAATTGGGATGATAAACAAGGAAGGAAAAAACTTAAGCAAACAACATAAATTTTTAGTCTAAAACAGCTAATTGAGAAACCAACCAGGCTGACTTGTAAATCACAAACAAGAATAGACCTTTTGTTCACAAATAAGCCCAAAAGAATTACTAAGACAAATAACTTTCTAACTGGCATCTCAGATCACAATTGTATATTTCTGTCCAGGAAGTTAACCAACTTAAGATTTTCAAGCTCATCCAAAACCTCCCCTCCCTTTAATATCAGTGTGGTACCAAGGAGTCAATTACAAAATTTTAGTGAGGCAATAAATAAATTAAATTGGGAGGAAGTTCTCACATCAAATACTATAGACACTAGCTGTGACTCTTTTATTAACCAAATCAAAGATGTGATGTTCTCCTTTACCAGGAATCTTAACTACAGGGCCAAGAAAGGTAAAAAACATCTCCCTTTGTTAGATCAAACCTGTAAAGATCTGATGAGATATAGAGACTTAAGCTCTATCTGAAAACTTGTCTGCCCACAGATAGGTTAAAATTTACTCACTTGCACAATAAAGTTACACAAACTTTGAGAAAGGCCAAGACAAAATTTTGTATCTCAATTATTGAAGATGCAAAAGGCAATGGGAAGAGGGTTTGGCAGACCCTAAACAAATTACTTGGTAGAAATAGCAAATTTGATAATAACATCATTGAGTTAATTATTGGTAATGTCTTGGAGAATGATCCTATGAGAATAGCAAATACTTTTAATAATTACTTCGTGCTTGATATAACAAAACAGTTTACACCATCATCTGTTGTACCTTGTATGGTCAACCATGACCAGCCCATTTTTCAGCTGGAAAAAAATAACAGAAGAAGAAGTATTAAAAATCATCAAAGGACTTAAATGTTCAAAAGCCAAAGATGTAAATGGCATTGACACCAACTTTGTAAAATCACACTCTAATGCATTAATTCAGCCCATCACCCATTTGGTTAATTTGTCAATTAATCAAGAAATAGTTCCATCTGCCTGGAAAGTTGCATCAGTTATTCCCATTTTAAAATCTGGCTGTAAACCCTAGAAGCTAATTATAGACCAATCAGCATCCTCCCAATTATTTCCAAGGTAGCTGAAAAATGAGTTGGAAATCAGTTGATCAAACACCTTGATAAAGGGTTCACACCATTACATCAAACGCAGTTTGGGTTTCGAACACACCACTCAACGGAATCAGCTGTTTTCTGATTGAAAAGGTTAAGTGTCTGCTGGATAAGTATCCTTATGTAGGAGCAGTGTTTCTTGATTTCAGGAAAGCATTTGACACCATCAACCATCAAGCCCTACTCAACAAACTCACATACTTTAACTTCTCTCATGGAGCTATTCAGTGGTTTGAGTCATATCTTTCAAATAGAACACAGTGTGTGACTGTTGATGGGGTCAAATCATCATTTCTCAGTTGTCCTGTAGGGATCAATCCTTGGGCCCTTACTATTTTCAATATGTATTAATGACCTCCCAGATGTATATCATGATCTCAACATTCAAATGTATGCAGATGATGCAGTTATTTACACACATGGTTCTACAATTGAAATTATTTCATCCAAACCTACCAGTGTTTTAAAAGGTATACAAGACTGGCTTAATGATAATTATCTTCTGCTTAACATAAATAAAACTTTATGCATGGCATTTACAAAAAGACCAGGGCAGTTGGACAGCCTAAATACATCTATAGGTGATGAGATAATTGAAAAAAAAATTGAAAGGATTACTACACACATGTGGAAGTGTACATGTATGAACATTTAGCATAACTTCTAGATCTCAATCATCTGATCATGTAGACTGTTGGATTTTTCTCTTCCAGAGACCAGGAATTAAATGTGGGTGGTTTTATAGATTCATGCCGGTCTCGAGGCTGGAATAAACCTGGAAAAAAGTAAATGTTTGAGTGTGTTATATGCAAAATAATTCTATTGAAATAATGATATAGAATAAAAATCTGAATGATTTAAAGAAAAGTTAAAAAATGTTTTTTAAATTATATAATATGGATCATATTTATAAAATGAATTTCACCAGTTCAATTTTTATAAATGAGAAATCTGTCTAATAAATAATGTATGAAAACATTTAAAAAATGTTTTAAGATGTGGTTTTAATGTAAAATATATAATAAAAAATTCTTATTCTTATTCTTATTCTTATTATGCGGGATATGCAGGGTTGTTGTCCAGCTGTGGCTCAGCTGGAAGTGAGGTTATTACTGCCGTAAGTTTGTCCCGTGGGAGTCAGGTCTGAAGCAGGAGCTTCTGAGGTTGTTTAATAAAGCTGCCGATTTTCTTTGGCTCACTGTCGGGTCTTCTGATATGTGGACCTTCAGGAGTTTACTGTCAGAAATGGATGTAATAGATGTTATCCATTTATATAGATGAAGATACACACCTGTATACTTGTACGCAGGTTTGGGCTGACAGCTGTCCACCTCAGCTGAAACACAGCCATGATGATCATTTTATAGTTTGCCAACAAATGCTGCAGCACAGAAATGATAGAAGCTTGTAGCTCCATGTTACATGTGTTTTTCTCATCCTGTTTGACCTGTCTGTGTCTCAGAGGAGCAGTTCATCACCGATGGGAACGTTGTGGAAGCCCTTGAAGCCACTGAGGAGGATCTGCTGGTAGTCCACACCAAACGCTACCTCAGCAGACTGAAGGTAGCTCTGGTCTTCTTCACCTCACCTTTACACATGTCCTCTTTATCTCTTTAACACACAGAAACCCTGACCAGATGAAGTATTTAAACTCTGTTTACTTTTGATAATATTCCTGTGATCTGACCAGTTTGTTCCTCTGAGACAGGAAGTAACACAAACACAGAAAACATCCATCCATCCATTTTCTTCCGCTTCTCCGGAGTCGGGTCGCTGGGGCCACATTCACCAGCTCATCCGGAGGGACCCCAAGGCGTTCCCAGGCCAGCCGAGAGATGTAGTCCGTCCAGCGTGTCCTGGGTCTTCCTCGGGTCCTCTTTCCGGTGGGACGTGCCCAGAACACCTCACCAGGGAGGCGTCCAGGAGGCATCCTAACCAGAAGCCCGAGCCACCTCATCTGGCTCCTCTCGATGTGGAGGAGCAGCGACTCTACTCTGAGCCCCTCCCGGATCACCGAGCTTCTCACCCTATCTCTAAGGGAGAGCCCGGCCACCCTGCGGAGAAAACTCATTTCGGCCGCTTGTATTCGCGATCTTGTTCTTTCAGTCACAACCCACAGCTCGTGACCATAGGTGAAGGTAGGAACGTAGATTGACCGGTAAATTGAGAGCTTTGCCTTTTGGCTCAGCTCCTTCTTCACCACAATAGACTGATGCAGAGTTCGCATCACTGCTGATGCTGCACCGATCCACCTGTCGATCTCCCGCTCCATCCTTCCCTGACTCGTGAAAAGGGCCCCGAGATATCTGAACTCCTCCACTTGGGTCAGGACCCTATTGCATACCCAGAGAGAACACTCCACCCTTTTCCGGCTGAGGACCATGGTCTCGGATTTAGAGGTGCTGACTCACATCCCAGCTGCTTCACACTCGGCTGCGAATCGCTCCAGTGAGAGCTGAAGATCACGGCCAGATGAAGCCAACATAACCACATCATCCGCAAAGAGCATAGACCCAGTCCTGAGGCCACTGAAACAGATCCCCTCAACACCTTGGCTGCGCCTAGAAATTCTGTCCATAAAAGTTATGAACAGAATCGGTGACAAAGGGCAGCCTTGGCGGAGTCCAACCTGCACTGGAAATGATTCTGATTTACTGCCGGCAATGCGGACCACACTCCGACACCGGTCGTACAGGGACCGAACAGCTAGTACAAGCGGGTCCGGCACTCCATACTCCCGGAGTACCCCCCACAAGAGTCCCCGGGGGACACGGTCGAATGCCTTCTCCAAGCCCACAAAGCATATGTAGATTGGTTCAGCAAAGTCCCATGCCCCTTCAAAGACCCTGAAGAGGGTGTAGAGCTGGTTCACTGTTCCACGACCGGGACGAAAACCAAACTGCTCCTCCTCAATCTGAGGTTCGACTATCCGACAGACTCTCCTCTCAAGCACCCCTGAATAGACCTTATCAGGGAGGCAGAGGAGTGTGATCCCCCTGTAGTTGGAGCACACTCTCCAGTCCCCCTTTTTGAAGAGGGGGACCACCACCCCAGTCTGCCAGTCCAGAGGAAATGTCCCCGATGTCCACGCGATGCTGCAGAGACGTGTCAGCCAAGACAGCCCTACAGCATCCAGAGCCTTAAGGAACTCTGGGCAGACCTCATCCACCCCAGGGGCCCTGCCACCGAGGAGCTTTTTAACCACCTCAGCGACCTCAGCCCCAGAGATAGGAAAGCCAGCACCAGCTACCCCAGACTCTGCTTCCTCATCGGAAGATGTGTTGGTGGGATTGAGAAGGTTTTCGAAGTATTCCCTCCACCGCCTCACCGCCCGAGTGGAGGTCAGCAGCCCCCATCCCCACTGTACACAGTGTTGACGGAGCACTGCTTTCCCGTCCTGAGCCGCCGGATGGTGGACCAGAATCTCCTCGAAGTCGTCCGTAAGTCATTCTCCATGGCCTCTCCAAACTCCTCCCATGCCCGAGTTTTGCCTTAGCGACTGCCAAAGCTGTGCTCCTCTTAGCCCGCCGATACCCATCAGCTGCATCTGGAGTCCCACAAGCCAAAAAGGCCCGATAGGACTCCTTCTTCAGCTTGACGGCATCCCTTACGCCCGGTGTCCACCAGAGAGTTCGGGGGTTACCGTCACGACAGGCACCAGCGACAATAGAGGCACGGAACACAGCCCATTCGGACTCAATGTGCACCGTCTCACCCGGGACATGGGTGAAGCTCTGCCGGAGATGGGAGTTGAAACTCTTTCTGACAGGGGACTCTGCCAGACGTTCCCAGCAGACCCTCACAACACGCTTGGGTCTGCCAGGTCTGACCGGCATCCTCCCCCACCATCTGAGCCAACTCACCACCAGGTGGTGACCAGTTGACAGCTCCGCCCCTCTCTTCACCCGAGTGTCCAGAACATGGGGCCGCAAGTCCGACGACACGACTACAAAGTCGGTCATTGAACTGTGGCCTAGAGTGTCCTGGTGCCAAGTGCACATGTGGAAATTCTTATGCCTGAATAAGGTGTTCGTTATGGACAATCCATGACGAGCACAGAAGTCCAGCAAGAAAACACCACTCGGATTCAGATCAGGGGGGCCGGTACTCCCAATCACGCCCCTCCAGGTCTCGCTGTCATTGCCCACTTGTGCATTGAAGTCTCCCAGCAGAACGAGGGAGTCCCCGGAAGGAGTGCTCTCCAACACCCCCTCCAAGTACTCCAAAAAGGGTGGGTACTCTGAACTGCTATTTGGTGCATAAGCACAAACAACAGCCAGGACCCGACCCCCCACCCGAAGGCGGAGGGAGGCTACCCTATCGTCCACCGGGGTAAACCCCAACGTACAGGCGCCAAGTCGGGGGGCAGTGAGCATGCCCACACCTGCTCAGCGCCTCTCACCGCGAGCAACTCCAGAATGGAAGAGGGTCCAGCCCCTCTCGAGGGCAGTGGTTCCAGAGCCCAAGCCGTGCGTCGAGGTGAGTCCAACTATATCTAGCCGGAACCGTTCAACCTCATGCACCAGCTCAGGCTCCTTCCCCGCCAGAGAGGTGACATTCCACATCCCTAGAGCTAGCTTTTGCAGCTGAGGATCAGACCGCCAGGGTCCCCGCCTCTGGCAGCCGCCGCCCAGCTCACAATGCACCCGACCCCTATGGCCCCTGCAGGTGGTGAGTCCACGGGAGGAGAGGCCCATGTCACCCTCTCGGGCTGAGCCCGACCGGGCCCCATGGGCAAAGGCCCTGCCACCAAGCGCTCGCCTCTTTGCCCCACCTCCAGGCCTGGCTCCAGAGGGGCGACCCCGGTGACCCACGTCCAGGCAAGGGAAACCTTGGTCCTTGCTTTCTCATCATCATAGGGGTGATTTGAGCCGTACTTCATCTGGTCCCTCCCCTAGACACCTGTTTGCCATGGGTGACCCTACCAGGGATATGAGCCCCCGACAACATAGCCGCTAGGATTGTCAGGACGCACTAACTCCTCCACCACGATAAGGTGGCGGCTCAGGTAGGAGACACAGAAAAAAAAAAAACACACCCTTAAAATGTTGCTGGCTGTTCCATAAAAGAATGAGTCTGTCATGTTGAATATCCCGACCAGCAGCGGCGTTTGTCCCTCTACAAATTTGCCCGGCTGCTGCACGACTCCGACAAAGAGAAAAAGCTGCTGCTTTCACAAGTAGAGGAGCTGAAGTTTCAACTCCAGCGTGCTAAAGCTCACACCAGCAACCAGACCAGAGACCTCGCTGCCAAGCTGGAAGAACAGCAAGCCAAAACAGAGCAGCTCCATCTGAAGATGGAAAGCCTGGACAAAGCTCTGCAGAGAGCCAGAGGAGACCGTGATGCACTTCAACAAAGACTAGACCAGATGCATGGCACGGTGGCTCCACAGAGGCTCCGCGGCAACGCAGCCAGGTTTGGTCAACAGCTGCACAAGATACAGAACGATGTGTCAGATATGAAGCAGGTCTTAGAGTTTCTGAGGGCAGAGAAAGAGCTAAAAGCTGCTTACGAGCTGGAGAAAGAGAAGAGTTCAGCTCTTCAACAAGAACTAGAGCAACTCCAGAGACACGTGAAGCAGGAGAGCAGATTCCACGCAGAGAGGCCGTCAACAGATCTGCAGCCCATCAGAGACCAGCTGCAGGACCAGCCACGCAGCGTCTCAGAGAGGAGGTCGCCCGAGCCGCCCGCTGAGAGTTCAGAGCCAGAAACCGACCCCGTTCCTGAGCTCCAGGAAGAAGTGGCTGCCCTTGAAGGAAGTCTTCCAGCAACAACCAGGAAGTCCTCAAAGTGGAAAACAATGAAAACCGTCCTGGGACTGAAGAAGAAAAGCAGGAATCCAGAGAAGGCCGATTCCAGCTGAGACAACATGATGTTAATAAAAAGCAGTGACATCTCTGATCTATGGGCTTTTTCTCTTGTTAGGTAATAACAGACCTTTCATACCGCTGTCACATCATCAGTCGCTAATGGAGTCACATTTATGCAGCAATGATAGACATGAAGGTCTGTGATGGACGGGTGACCAGTCCAGGATGCAGACCAGTAGCCTCTGGGACTGGATCCAGACCCTGGACTGGTGACCAGTCCAGGATGCAGACCAGTAGCAGACCAGTAGCCTCTGGGACTGGATCCAGACCCTGGACTGGTGACCAGTCCAGGATGTAGACCAGTAGCCTCAGGGACTGGATGCAGATCCTGGACTGGTGACCAGTTCAGGATGCAGACCTCTGGCACTGGATCCAGACCCTGAACTGGCAAGTTTATCTAGTAAAATTGATTTAATTAAAAACCTGCTGTAAGATGATTGGACGCTATAGATGCCGTGGTACAGGACTCTGCAGCCAAAGCTTGGAGAGTTGAGCTAACTTGCCTCGGTCGTACCGGTACCTTTAACATTTTTCAGGCCTTTTCGACTTATTTCTCCACAAATGTCTGTTTATTCTGTCTTCATTCCATCTGCACTGAGCTGAAGAACCACATCATAAGAAGACAGTTAAAGGCAGAGAAGATCCTCTCCTCTGATTGGCTCTGATCTGCCATTGTGGAGGTGGATCCTCTTTTCTGATTGGCTCTGACAAGTGAATGTCAGACATCTAGAAGGATAAAGAATGTCACAGACCATCGGGGAAACTAGAATCAGCTGGAAAACCTGGAATCTGGTGGAATGTGCTCCTATGTGGGTGTGGTCTGCGCTCTCAAAAGTTTCTCATGGTTCCTCAACCACATGAAGAAGAAAAGCTGGGTGAACTTTGACCTCTGCTGCCCCCCATCTGACCTGATGGAGATCAGGTCTCCTCCAGAAGTTCAGCTGAAGAAAAGAGACCAACAGAAACACTGAAGATGTCCAGAAATGAAGAAATGTACGCAGCTCTGGAGAAACTGAAGAAGCTGAGAATGAACTGGTTGATAAACCAGAACCACCTTCTAGTACCGGGTCGTCCTCTTCATCAGGTCCACCTTCTAGAACCGGGTCGTCCTCTTCATCAGGACCACCTTCTAGAACCGGGTCGTCCTCTTCATCAGGACTGCCTTATAGAACAGGGTCGTCCTCTTCATCAGGACTGCCTTATAGAACCGGGTCGTCCTCTTCATCAGGACTGCCTTCTAGAACCGGGTCGTCCTCTTCATCAGGTCCGCCTTCTAGTACTGGGTCGTCCTCTTCATCAGGTCCGCCTTCTAGTACTGGGTCGTCCTCTTCATCAGGTCCGCCTTCTAGTACTGGGTCGTCCTCTTCATCAGGTCCACCTTCTAGTACCGGGTCGGACCTTTTTAATCCTGGTGTGATAGATGAAGCAGGTGGTGAAACCTTCCTCAGAGGTTTTCTCCATATTAACATGACAGCATCACACAGTTGCTGCAGGTTTGTCGGCTGCATCCATGATGAGAATCTCCCGTTCCACCACATCCCAAAGCTGCTCTACTGGACTGAGATCTGGTGGCTGTGGAGGCCGTTGGAGTCCAGTGAACTCATCGTCATGTTCTAGAAAGCAGGTGGAGATGATCTGAGCTTTGTGACATGGTGCATTATCCTGCTGGAAGTAGCATCAGAAGATGCTCCACTGTGGTCATAAAGGGATGGACATGGTCAGCAACAATACTCAGGTAGGCTGTGCTGGTTAAACCAGGCCACGTTGGTACTAAGGGGGCCAAAGTGGACCAAGAAAATCTCCCCCCACCATGACACCAGCAGCAGCCTGAAGCGTTGATCCAAGTCAGGATGGATCCATGTTTTCATGATGTTTCCAGCAGATTCTGAGCCGAGCATCTGAATGTGGAGCTGAAATGGAGACTCATCAGACCAGCAACGTTTCTCCATCTTCTATTGTCCAGTGTTGGTGAATGTGTGTGAATTGTAGCCTCAGTTTCCTGTTCTTAGCTGGCAGGAGGCACCCGGTGTGTCTTCTGCTGCATCCTGGTCCAGACAACTGCTGCTCTGGATATTTTTTCTTCTTCAGACCATCTCTGGAAACCCTGGAGATGGTTGTGGGTGGAAATCTCCGTAAACACTCAGACCAGCAACCATGCCACGTTCAAAGTCTCTTAAATCCTCTTTCTTCCTCATTCTGATGCTCAGTTTGAGCCACGTCTACATGGCTACATGCTGCCTTGTGATTGGCTGGCTGGATATTTGTGACAAGTTTCAAGACAATATTAATTATCCAAATCCATATTTCTGAAGTTATTTGTTAGAAATGGACAGCTGATGGTGCTCTGGGTGGTGATGATGTGCTGCAGCTCTGTGGTGTGTCAGTTTCACTCTTTCACTCCTGTCTCCAGTCATTATGTCAGACATCATTTCTTTTATAAAACCAGACGACTGCTGCTCGGCGTGTCGTCTCTGCCTCAGTCTCTCTTTCATACTGATTTGAAACTAAATATTTTGGTGCACATCACCCAGCTGTGCTGTAGACCTAGATGAGCTACGTCCTAACTGTGTTTTATTTTCACCGTAGTGGTCTCTGGTGGTCGCAACAATCACAGAAATCCCACCTCTCCTGTTTCTACCCAACTTCCTGGTACAGCGGAAAGTGTTGAGGCCTTTACGGACCCAGACAGGAGGAACAATAATGGTACATATCCCACCAACTCTTATTTTTCTTCTTTATGATCATGTTTATAGTTAGTAATTACATTTTGTCCTCATTTGTCAAATCATCTGTTTATCAGTTTAACCCTTAAAAACCTCCATCAGATCTCCCCGAAGTCTCTTCTCCTCCACCAGGAGTGGTAGTGCAGCTCTGTGGGATAAACTGTGATGGATAGTTACCCTTTAGATCAAGGGTAGCCAACGTCGGTCCTCAAGGGCACCAATCCGGCAGGTTTTCCAGATTTCCGTGCTCCAACACACCTGACTTAAACTAACAAGTCATTGTGGAGATCCTTATAGGCTGTTGGATCTATTTAATTTGAGTCAGGTGTGCTGGAGCAGGGAAATCTGGAAAACCTGCGGGATTGGTGCCCTCGAGGACCGATGTTGGCTACCCCTACTTGAGATGATCTACAGACGTTTTCCAGACATTTCTATCCCATCCAGGAGGTTTACAATCCAGCCACTAAATGTAGTTTTATTCAGACTCTATCTGGTAAATCCACAATGATGGTGTTAGTGAGTGTTAATCTGACTGGAATTAAAAGCTCCAGCTGCTACACACTGGTTTATACTGGGATTAAAAGCTACTACAGACTGGTTTATACTGGGATTAAAAGCTGCTACACACTGGTTTATACTGGGATTAAAAGCTACTACAGACTGCTTTATACTGGGATTAAAAGCTGCTACACACTGGTTTATACTGGGATTAAAAGCTACTACAGACTGCTTTATACTGGGATTAAAAGCTGCTACACACTGGTTTATACTGGGATTAAAAGCTACTACAGACTGCTTTATACTGGGATTAAAAGCTGCTACACACTGGTTTATACTGGGATTAAAAGCTACTACAGACTGTTTTATACTGGGATTAAAAGCTGCTACAGACTGGTTTATACTGGGATTAAAAGCTACTACAGACTGGTTTATACTGGGATTAAAAGCTGCTACACACTGGTTTATACTGGGATTAAAAGCTGCTACAGACTGGTTTATACTGGGATTAAAAGCTGCTACACACTGGTTTATACTGGGATTAAAAGCTACTACAGACCGGTTTATACTGGGATTAAAAGCTGCTACAGACTGGTTTATACTGGGATTTAAAGCTGCTACAGACTGGTTTATACTGGGATTAAAAGCTGCTACACACTGGTTTATACTGGGATTAAAAGCTGCTACAGACTGGTTTATACTGGGATTAAAAGCTGCTACAGACTGGTTTATACTGGGATTAAAAGCTGCTACAAACTGGTTTATACTGGGATTAAAAGCTGCTACATACTGGTTTATACTGGGATTAAAAGCTGCTACACACTGGTTTATACTGGGATTAAAAACTGCTACAGACTGGTTTATACTGGGATTAAAAGCTGCTACACACTGGTTTATACTGGGATTAAAAGCTGCTACAGACTGGTTTATACTGGGATTAAAAGCTGCTACAGACTGGTTTATACTGGGATTAAAAGCTGCTACAGACTGGTTTGTACTGGGATTAAAAACTGCTACAGACTGGTTTATACTGGGATTAAAAGCTGCTACAGACTTGTTTATACTGGGATTAAAAGCTGCTACAGACTGGTTTATACTGGGATTAAAAGCTGCTACAGACCGGTTTATACTGGGATTAAAAGCTGCTACAGACCGGTTTATACTGGGATTAAAAGCTGCTACAGACCGGTTTATACTGGGATTTAAAGCTGCTACAGACCGGTTTATACTGGGATTTAAAGCTGTTACAGACCGGTTTATACTGGGATTAAAAGCTGCTACAGACCGGTTTATACTGGGATTAAAAGCTGCTACAGACCGGTTTATACTGGGATTAAAAGCTGCTACAGACCGGTTTATACTGGGATTAAAAGCTGCTACAGACCGGTTTATACTGGGATTAAAAGCTGCTACAGACCGGTTTATACTGGGATTAAAAGCTGCTACAGACCGGTTTATACTGGGATTAAAAGCTGCTACAGACCGGTTTATACTGGGATTAAAAGCTGCTACAGACCGGTTTATACTGGGATTAAAAGCTGCTACAGACCGGTTTATACTGGGATTAAAAGCTGCTACAGACTGGTTTATACTGGGATTAAAAGCTGCTACAGACCGGTTTGTACTGGGATTAAAAGCTTGGTGGTGGACCAGAATGAGCTATAATTGTGTTGTGACTGTTTAAAGCTGGTTGGTGTCCAGGGTAACGCAGCATACTGGAAGAAACAGCCCGCTGGCTGCAGGCCTGAATGCTCATCAGATCATGTCTCTGGTCTTGAGGTAATTGGTAGGGAAGTCAGACGTGTGTGTCCTGCTGGACGTGAGTCTGTTGATGGAGTTGTGCAGATGAAATTAGAGGGTTGTAGTAACACATCCTTGTTTCCATCAGACAGACTGGAATGTTGGAGTCATTGGCAACAGTGTGAGCATACATGCTAATGAGCATTATTACTCATCCTCCAGAGGGCCATATTGGCATTTACACACAGTTTCTGCTACTCGTATTTTTTCCCATCAGCTCTATGACACACTCGTCTCCTGGTGAAGTTGCCTTTTTCATCTAAGAGGGAAAACTTGACCCGCTTTAAACAGGAGCATCTGCAGCCGAGTAATGTTTCCTCTCATGGTACCGTCCGTCAGTCACGGAGGACAGAGTCGTAATTTGATGCTGGTGTGAATAAAATGTTTTAAATCAACTTTCTGTGGTTTAGAAGAGGATCAGCAGAGCAACTGGCCCCACATACAGCCCTCCTCGTACATCAGGATGTACATCAGGATGGGACACATGCTCCTTTGTCTGGATTTGCTTGTCAGTGATGCTTCATTAGACCTGGAAATTGGAAATATACTAATTATACTGTCATAGTGGGGATTAACACTGGGAAACCTGGTGTTTTTCCGTACTAACTTGTTCTCCTGTCTGGTGTCGTGCCGATACCCTGTAGAACTGAATATTGTAGAATGAGGAAGTAATTTTAATCCCTATTGAGATTCAATGGCCAATTCAATGGCCAACCACGAACCTGCTGGAAAAACAATGCACATTCGTAAGCTAACACAGCTTGCTAGGGACTTGATTGCCGATCGTCAAGAGCAAATGCAAATGTGAAGACACAAAAGCCAACACCTGAAGCCAGAACAAGGATCACAACTCGCCTCCAAAGCTTCCTCTGCTTTCTTTCCCTCCAGATGCTTCGCACCATTCAAGCCTGCACAATTCAGCATGCAAGAGACACAGAGACTGTGGATTGGTTCATGGCTGTTCCAGAATTGATGGCATTCATAGCAATTATCATCTGGCGAGGGGTGAAGAAGGTTCCATCCTTGTCTGACAACTGGTCCAAGATGTATGGAAACAAAGAGATCATGGCAACAATGGCTAGAGACCGCTTCCAAAAAATCATGCAACACCTTCGCTTTGATTGCAAGGACACCCGGCATGAGCGAGTGCAGACAGACAGGTTTGCAGCAATTTCAGAACTATGGGAATTAGGGATGGGAAGATTAACCGATATGAATCGATACGCGGTCGTGCGCGTGCACGATACGAGTGCATCGGTAGAGCAGCAGAGGATGAATGAAACTTTTGAAGCAAATCTAGATGCATCGGTTTTTGCGAGATGCATCGGTTTTTCTGAGATACGGCTTATTCTTTTAATACAGAATGTGTTTATTTATTAACAAGTGTTGTCAACCTGTTTTTTTAGCGCATAATTTAAACGACCTACATAAAGTAGGCCTAAGCAACGGACTTGCGGATGTTTACACTACAACTCATGGGGGCTGTGCGGATGAAGCCAGTGATGCGCCCACAGGTAGTTGTCAGGAAGCGCGAATTAGCAAAACAAACATGTCGGACGCCAAGATCATTTATCCTCCACTTAGTTTCAAGTCCAAAGTTTGGGAACACTATAGATTTTACAAGAAAGAAGGACGACTTGACAAGACAGCTGCAATTTGTAAAATGTGCCGCGCATCTGTAAAATACACGGGCAGTACGACTAATCTGATATCTCACTTGAAGCGGCGCCACGGTGTTGTTGTAGAAGCGTCTGCCAGTGTCCCTGCATCCCCTTCCTCCAGCTCGGATCCCCCTGTAGCTACGAGCTCCAGAAGCGGTGAGAAAAGTATTGCACTCATACATTGTTTTTCTTGGAAATACTTAAATATGTGCCATGTGTTTTAAAATGGCCTAAGTAGTATGTGCCATGTGTTTTAAAATGGCCTAAGTAGTATGTGCCATGTGTTTTAAAATGGCCTAAGTAGTATGTGCCATGTGTTTTAAAATGGCCTAAGTATGTGCCATGTGTTTTAAAATGGCCTAAGTAGTATGTGCCATGTGTTTTAAAATGGCCTAAGTAGTATGTGCCATGTGTTTTAAAATGGCCTAAGTATGTGCCATGTGTTTTAAAATGGCCTTATTGTAAACCAACACTCAAGCTCTGAGAGAAAAAACAGTTTGTAAAAATGTCTTGGCTTTACTTGGTTAATAAAAAATCAAACTAATTCATTGGCACTGCATCCTCTTTCACATTACTACATGAAATTGATCTATTTAAATAGTACTGAATTATTGCATCATATCGTGATATGGGTGTAAATCGTATCATACCGCATCGCAAAATGCCACACATGTATCGTTAATATATCGCATCGGATACTTAGTATCGAGATGCGTATTGGATCGGCATTATACCTTAGATGCCCAACCCTAATGGGAATCATTTCGGAAGAACTGTGTCAAATTCTACAGACCTGGTCGGCACATCACCATTGACGAACAGCTGTACCCATCAAAAACACGTTGCCCTTTTCTGCAGTACATTGCCACAAAACCAGATAAGTTTGGAATAAAATTTTGGGTGGCGTGCGACCTGAAATCCAAGTATATCTGCAATGTTTATCCCTATGTTGGCAAAGACCCCAGTCGTCCCAAAGAAGAGAGACTGTCTGAGAGTGTGGTTATGAAGTTGATTGAACCATTTCTGGATCAGGGCAGAACCGTCACAACGGACAATTTCTTCACGTCAATTTCACTTTCCAAAAAGTTGCTCAGCCGGAAAACCACCATCATTGGGACAGTCAATAAAATTCGCAGAGAAATTCCTCCTTCTGCGAAAGTGAAAAACTGCAGTGAGTTCAGCACTCAGGTGTTTACAACAACTAACGCCACATTGACTGTTTACGCAGCCAGCCGGAAGAAGACGGTCTATGTCATGAGCAGCATGCATGGGCTCATTCAGACTGAGGACACACACAAAAAAAAACCAACCACCATCACCCAGTACAACAAAACAAAATGTGGGGTGGATTCCATGGACCAGATGGTGCGGGAATACTCCGTACGAGCTGGAACAAGAAGATGGCCAGTGGCTGTGTTCTATAACATGGTGGACATGGCAGCCCTGAACGCCTATGTGCTTTATCAAGCCTGCACAGGAAGAAAGGAAAGGCGGCCAGATTTTTTGATGCAGCTTGCCAGTGAGTTGGCCGCGTCTCACGTGACAGCGAAGCAGATTGAAAGGGACAACGGTCTTCGCAAACAGGCTGCTGAACCAGAGGAACCTGCCAAAAGGAAAAAGTGCCAAGTCAGGAACCAGTGCAGAAAGAACCTTGCTGCAAAAAGATGTGTTGAATGTAGCAAGTTCACATGTGGAATGTGCAAAAAAGAAGAGCCATGGCGCTGCAAGGTCTGCGCAGACTAAGGACAGTTTATTGTGTTGTGTTGTGTGAATTTTTGGATTTTCTGTTTTGTTTAAACTTTTCAATAAACCATTTGAAATAAGCAGTTTCTAGTTTGTGTTTTCATTCTCTTACTAAATTGAACTTTTATGTAGTCCAATCTAAGCAATGCAAAATATTTACGAAAAAACCAGGAAGATTCAAGCTCTCAAGAGGAAGATTGGAGTCAGAAGCAATGAAGTTAGTTTGAGTTGCTATAAAAACTTGCTGCTTTTGTCTTCACATTTGCATTTGCTCTGACGATCGGCCATCAACGCCCAATAAAGCAGTGCAACATTGTTAGCATACTGGTTAGCATAATGGTCGGCACAGGTTCAAAACTGGTCCGACTGGTTCTGGAGAGGGGTATCAAAGTGATACCTCTTTAGTAGTTAGGGTTATAAGGTATCCAATTGTTACCTTTTAGGTTTTCCAGTGTTAATTAGTTGATTAAGGCTTTGTTATTGCTTGGCTCTGGAACAAGGAGTGGTCTGTAAAATAAAGCAAATTTTACAAACATGAAGAACCAAAAAGTTGCAGGTGATGCAGATCATCCATCTACCACTATGTCCTTCCCTTCCTCCTCCATCCCCTTCCCTTTCTCCTTCATCGCCTTCCCTTCCTCCTCCATCTTCTTCCCTTCCTCCTCCATCTTCTTCCCTTCCTCCTTCATCCCCTTCCCTTTCTCCTTCATCTCCTTTCCTTCCTCCTCCATCTTCTTCCCTTCCTCCTTCATCCCCTTCCCTTTCTCCTTCATCTCCTTTCCTTCCTCCTCCATCTTCTTCCCTTCCTCCTCCATCCCCTTCCCTTTCTCCTTCATCGCCTTCCCTTCCTCCTCCAGCTTCTTCCCTTCCTCCTCCATCTTCTTCCCTTCCTCCTCCATCTTCTTCCCTTCCTCCTTCATCCCCTTCCCTTTCTCCTTCATCTCCTTTCCTTCCTCCTCCATCTTCTTCCCTTCCTCCTCCATCTTCTTCACTTCCTCCTTCATCCCCTTCCCTTTCTCCTTCATCTCCTTTCCTTCCTCCTCCATCTTCTTCCCTTCCTCCTTCATCCCCTTCCCTTCCTCCTCCATCTTCTTCCCTTCCTCCTCCATCTTCTTCCCTTCCTCCTTCATCCCCTTCCCTTTCTCCTTCATCTCCTTTCCTTCCTCCTCCATCTTCTTCCCTTCCTCCTCCATCCCCTTCCCTTTCTCCTTCATCGCCTTCCCTTCCTCCTCCAGCTTCTTCCCTTTCTCCTTCATCGCCTTCCCTTCCTCCTCCATCTTCTTCCCTTCCTCCTTCATCCTCTTCCCTTCCTCCTCCATCCCCTTCCCTTCCTCCTTCATCCCCTTCCCTTTCTCCTTCATCTCCTTTCCTTCCTCCTTCCTCCTCCATCCCCTTCCCTTCCTCCTCCAGCTTCTTCCCTTTCTCCTTCATCGCCTTCCCTTCCTCCTCCATCTTCTTCCCTTCCTCCTTCATCCTCTTCCCTTCCTCCTCCATCCCCTTCCCTTCCTCCTTCATCCCCTTCCCTTTCTCCTTCATCTCCTTTCCTTCCTCCTCCATCTTCTTCCCTTCCTCCTCCATCTTCTTTCCTTCCTCCTCCATCTTCTTCCCTTCCTCCTCCATCTTCTTCCCTTCCTCCTCCATCCCCTTCCCTTCCTCCTTCATCCCCTTCCCTTCCTCCTTCATCCCCTTCCCTTTCTCCTTCATCTTCTTCCCTTCCTTCTCCATCTTCTTCCCTTCCACCTTCATCTCCTTTCCTTCCTCCTCCATCTTCTTCCCTTCCTCCTTCATCGCCTTCCCTTCCTCCTCCATCTTCTTCCCTTCCTCCTTCATCCTCTTCCCTTCCTCCTCCATCCCCTTCCCTTCCTCCTTCATCCCCTTCCCTTTCTCCTTCATCTTCTTCCCTTCCTCCTCCATCTTCTTCCCTTCCTCCTTCATCTCCTTTCCTTCCTCCTCCATGTTCTTCCCTTCCTCCTTCATCCCCTTCCTTCCTCCTCCATCTTCTTCCCTTCCTCCTCCATCTTCTTTCCTTCCTCCTCCATCTTCTTCCCTTCCTCCTCCATCTTCTTCCCTTCCTCCTTCATCCCCTTCCCTTTCTCCTTCATCTCCTTTCCTTCCTCCTCCATCTTCTTCCCTTCCTCCTCCATCCCCTTCCCTTTCTCCTTCATCGCCTTCCCTTCCTCCTCCAGCTTCTTCCCTTTCTCCTTCATCGCCTTCCCTTCCTCCTCCATCCCCTTCCCTTCCTCCTTCATCCCCTTCCCTTTCTCCTTCATCTCCTTCCCTTCCTCCTCCATCTTCTTCCCTTCCTCCTCCATCTTCTTCCCTTCCTCCTTCATCTCCTTCCCTTCCTCCTCCATCTTCTTCCCTTCTTCCTTCATCCCCTTCTCTTCCTCCTCCATCTTCTTCCCTTCCTCCTTCATCTCCTTCCCTTCCTCCTCCATCTTCTTCCCTTCCTCCTTCATCTCTTTCCCTTCCTCCTCCATCTTCTTCCCTTCTTCCTTCATCCCCTTCCCTTCCTCCTCCATCTTCTTCCCTTCTTCCTTCATCTCATTCCCTTCCTCCTCCATCTTCTTCCCTTCCTCCTTCATCTCCTTCCCTTCCTCCTCCATCTTCTTCCCTTCTTCCTCCATCCCCTTCCCTTCCTCCTTCATCCCCTTCCCTTTCTCCTTCATCTCCTTTCCTTCCTCCTTCCTCCTCCATCCCCTTCCCTTCCTCCTCCAGCTTCTTCCCTTTCTCCTTCATCGCCTTCCCTTCCTCCTCCATCTTCTTCCCTTCCTCCTTCATCCCCTTCCCTTTCTCCTTCATCTCCTTTCCTTCCTCCTCCATCCCCTTCCCTTTCTCCTTCATCTTCTTCCCTTCCTCCTCCATCTTCTTCCCTTCCTCCTTCATCTCCTTTCCTTCCTCCATCTTCTTCCCTTCCTCCTTCATCCCCTTCCTTCCTCCTCCATCTTCTTCCCTTCCTCCTCCATCTTCTTTCCTTCCTCCTCCATCTTCTTCCCTTCCTCCTCCATCTTCTTCCCTTCCTCCTTCATCCCCTTCCCTTTCTCCTTCATCTCCTTTCCTTCCTCCTCCATCTTCTTCCCTTCCTCCTTCATCCCCTTCCCTTTCTCCTTCATCTCCTTTCCTTCCTCCTCCATCTTCTTCCCTTCCTCCTCCATCCCCTTCCCTTTCTCCTTCATCGCCTTCCCTTCCTCCTCCAGCTTCTTCCCTTTCTCCTTCCTCGCCTTCCCTTCCTCCTCCATCTTCTTCCCTTCCTCCTTCATCCTCTTCCCTTCCTCCTCCATCCCCTTCCCTTCCTCCTTCATCCCCTTCCCTTTCTCCTTCATCCCCTTCCCTTCCTCCTCCATCTTCTTCCCTTCCTCCTCCATCTTCTTCCCTTCCTCCTTCATCTCCTTTCCTTCCTCCTCCATCTTCTTCCCTTCCTCCTTCATCCCCTTCCCTTTCTCCTTCATCTCCTTCCCTTCCTCCTCCATCTTCTTCCCTTCCTCCTCCATCTT
Organism: Melanotaenia boesemani; assembly: GCF_017639745.1. Lineage (NCBI taxonomy): Eukaryota > Metazoa > Chordata > Actinopteri > Atheriniformes > Melanotaeniidae > Melanotaenia > Melanotaenia boesemani. Next base: position 1,758,212 of record NC_055684.1, on the reverse strand, counting down.
CTTCCCTTCCTCCTTCATCTCCTTCCCTTCCTCCTCCATCTTCTTCCCTTCTTCCTACATCCCCTTCTCTTCCTCCTTCATCCCCTTCCCTTTCTCCTTCATCTCCTTTCCTTTCTCCTCCATCTTCTTCCCTTCCTCCTCCATCCCCTTCCCTTTCTCCTTCATCGCCTTCCCTTCCTCCTCCATCTTCTTCCCTTCCTCCTTCATCCTCTTCCCTTCCTCCTCCATCCCCTTCCCTTCCTCCTTCATCCCCTTCCCTTTCTCCTTCATCTCCTTCCCTTCCCCCCTATCTCCTTTCCTTCCTCCTCCATCCCCTTCCCTTTCTCCTTCATCTTCTTCCCTTCCTCCTCCATCTTCTTCCCTTCCTCCTTCATCTCCTTTCCTTCCTCCTCCATCTTCTTCCCTTCCTCCTTCATCCCCTTCCTTCCTCCTCCATCTTCTTCCCTTCCTCCTCCATCTTCTTTCCTTCCTCCTCCATCTTCTTCCCTTCCTCCTTCATCCCCTTCCCTTTCTCCTTCATCTCCTTTCCTTCCTCCTCCATCTTCTTCCCTTCCTCCTTCATCCCCTTCCCTTTCTCCTTCATCTCCTTTCCTTCCTCCTCCATCTTCTTCCCTTCCTCCTCCATCCCCTTCCCTTTCTCCTTCATCTCCTTTCCTTCCTCCTCCATCTTCTTCCCTTCCTCCTCCAGCTTCTTCCCTTTCTCCTTCATCGCCTTCCCTTCCTCCTCCATCTTCTTCCCTTCCTCCTTCATCCTCTTCCCTTCCTCCTCCATCCCCTTCCCTTCCTCCTTCATCCCCTTCCCTTTCTCCTTCATCTCCTTCCCTTCCCCCCCTATCTCCTTTCCTTCCTCCTCCATCCCCTTCCCTTTCTCCTTCATCTTCTTCCCTTCCTCCTCCATCTTCTTCCCTTCCTCCTTCATCTCCTTTCCTTCCTCCTCCATCTTCTTCCCTTCCTCCTTCATCCCCTTCCTTCCTCCTCCATCTTCTTCCCTTCCTCCTCCATCTTCTTTCCTTCCTCCTCCATCTTCTTCCCTTCCTCCTTCATCCCCTTCCCTTTCTCCTTCATCTCCTTTCCTTCCTCCTCCATCTTCTTCCCTTCCTCCTTCATCCCCTTCCCTTTCTCCTTCATCTCCTTTCCTTCCTCCTCCATCTTCTTCCCTTCCTCCTCCATCCCCTTCCCTTTCTCCTTCATCGCCTTCCCTTCTTCCTCCAGCTTCTTCCCTTTCTCCTTCATTGCCTTCCCTTCCTCCTCCATCTTCTTCCCTTCCTCCTTCATCCTCTTCCCTTCCTCCTCCATCCCCTTCCCTTCCTCCTTCATCCCCTTCCCTTTCTCCTTCATCTCCTTCCCTTCCTCCTCCATCTTCTTCCCTTCTTCCTTCATCCCCTTCTCTTCCTCCTCCATCTTCTTCCCTTCCTCCTTCATCTCCTTCCCTTCCTCCTCCATCTTCTTCCCTTCCTCCTTCATCTCCTTCCCTTCCTCCTCCATCTTCTTCCCTTCTTCCTTCATCCCCTTCCCTTCCTCCTCCATCTTCTTCCCTTCCTCCTTCATCTACTTCCCTTCCTCCTCCATCTTCTTCCCTTCCTCCTTCATCTCCTTCCCTTCCTCCTTCATCCCCTTCCCTTTCTCCTTCATCTCCTTTCCTTCCTCCTCCATCTTCTTCCCTTCCTCCTTCATCCCCTTCCCTTCCTCCTCCATCTTCTTCCCTTCCTCCTCCATCTTCTTCCCTTCCTCCTCCATCTTCTTCCCTTCCTCCTCCATCTCCTTCCCTTACTCCTCCATCTTCTTCCCTTCCTCCTCCATCTTCTTCCCTTCCTCCTTCATCCCCTTCCCTTCTCCTTCATCTCCTTTCCTTCCTCCTCCATCTCCTTCCCTTCCTCCTCCATCTTCTTCCCTTCCTCCTTCATCTCCTTCCCTTCCTCCTCCATCTTCTTCCCTTCCTCCTCCATCTTCTTCCCTTCCTCCTTCATCTCCTTCCCTTCCTCCTCCATCTTCTTCCCTTCTTCCTTCATCCCCTTCTCTTCCTCCTCCATCTTCTTCCCTTCCTCCTTCATCTCCTTCCCTTGCTCCTCCATCTTCTTCCCTTCCTCCTTCATCTCCTTCCCTTCCTCCTCCATCTTCTTCCCTTCTTCCTTCATCCCCTTCCCTTCCTCCTCCATCTTCTTCCCTTCCTCCTTCATCCCCTTCCCTTCCTCCTCCATCTTCTTCCCTTCCTCCTTCATCTCCTTCCCTTCCTCCTTCATCCCCTTCCCTTTCTCCTTCATCTCCTTTCCTTCCTCCTCCATCTTCTTCCCTTCCTCCTTCATCTCCTTCCCTTCCTCCTTCATCCCCTTCCCTTTCTCCTTCATCTCCTTTCCTTCCTCCTCCATCTTCTTCCCTTCCTCCTCCATCCCCTTCCCTTCCTCCTCCATCTTCTTCCCTTTCTCCTTCATCTCCTTCCCTTCCTCCTTCATCCCCTTCCCTTTCTCCTTCATCTCCTTTCCTTCCTCCTCCATCTTCTTCCCTTCCTCCTCCATCCCCTTCCCTTTCTCCTTCATTGCCTTCCCTTCCTCCTCCAGCTTCTTCCCTTTCTCCTTCATCGCCTTCCCTTCCTCCTCCATCTTCTTCCCTTCCTCCTTCATCCTCTTCCCTTCCTCCTCCATCCCCTTCCCTTCCTCCTTCATCCCCTTCCCTTCCTCCTCCATCTTCTTCCCTTCCTCCTTAATCTCCTTTCCTTCCTCCTCCATCTTCTTCCCTTCCTCCTCCATCCCCTTCCCTTTCTCCTTCATCGCCTTCCCTTCCTCCTCCAGCTTCTTCCCTTTCTCCTTCATCGCCTTCCCTTCCTCCTCCATCTTCTTCCCTTCCTCCTCCATCCCCTTCCCTTCCTCCTTCATCCCCTTCCCTTTCTCCTTCATCTCCTTCCCTTCCTCCTCTATCTTCTTCCCTTCCTCCTCCATCTTCTTCCCTTCCTCCTTCATCTCCTTCCCTTCCTCCTCCATCTTCTTCCCTTCTTCCTTCATCCCCTTCTCTTCCTCCTCCATCTTCTTCCCTTCCTCCTTCATCTCCTTCCCTTCCTCCTTCATCCCCTTGCCCTTCCTCCTTCATCTCCTTCCCTTCCTCCTCCATCTTCTTCCCTTCCTCCTTCATCTCCTTCCCTTCCTCCTTCATCTCCTTCCCTTCCTCCTTCATCCCCTTCCCTTTCTCCTTCATCTCCTTTCCTTCCTCCTCCATCTTCTTCCCTTCCTCCTTCATCCCCTTCCCTTCCTCCTCCATCTTCTTCCCTTCCTCCTCCATCTACTTCCCTTCCTCCTCCATCTACTTCCCTTCCTCCTTCATCTCCTTCCCTTCCTCCTCCATCTTCTTCCCTTCCTCCTCCATCTTCTTCCCTTCCTCCTCCATCTTCTTCCCTTCCTCCTTCATCCCCTTCCCTTCCTCCTCCATCTTCTTCCCTTTCTCCTTCATCTCCTTCCCTTCCTCCTTCATCCCCTTCCCTTTCTCCTTCATCTCCTTCCCTTCCTCCTCCATCTTCTTCCCTTCCTCCTCCATCTTCTTCCCTTCCTCCTTCATCTCCTTCCCTTCCTCCTCCATCTTCTTCCCTTCTTCCTTCATCCCCTTCTCTTCCTCCTCCATCTTCCCTTCCTCCTTCATCTCCTTCCCTTCCTCCATCTTCCTCCTCTCCATCTTCTTCCCTTCCTCCTTCATCTCCTTCCCTTCCTCCTCCATCTTCTTCCCTTCTTCCTTCATCCCCTTCCCTTCCTCCTCCATCTTCTTCCCTTCCTCCTTCATCCCCTTCCCTTCCTCCTCCATCTTCTTCCCTTCCTCCTTCATCTCCTTCCCTTCCTCCTTCATCCCCTTCCCTTTCTCCTTCATCTCCTTTCCTTCCTCCTCCATCTTCTTCCCTTCCTCCTTCATCTCCTTCCCTTTCTCCTTCATCTCCTTTCCTTCCTCCTCCATATTCTTCCCTTCCTCCTCCATCCCCTTCCCTTCCTCCTCCATCTTCTTCCCTTCCATCTTCATCCCCTTCCCTTTCTCCTTCATCTCCTTTCCTTCTTCCTCCATCTTCTTCCCTTCCTCCTTCATCCCCTTACCTTTCTCCTTTATCTCCTTCCCTTCCTCCTCCAACTTCTTTCCTTCCTCCTCCATCTTCTTGTTAGTTGCTAAATTTGTCCCTAGAGAGGTCTAAAAGCAACAAGTTGCTAAGTTGACAGCACAGTAAACAATGGGTCCTACAGGGAGATGCTGGGCTGCCCGCTGCAGTGCCTGTTTAAAATGGGTAGAGGCGGCTGGTTTTTTCATGGCTGCAGCAGACGCCAAAGTGACATTTAAGTATTGATACCTGTGCTAATTAATATCTAACTAGATGCTAACTTTTAGAATCGATTACTAAGAATTTTGTCAACCGTAGTTCACACATGATCCTGCGTGGACAGTCAGGATGACGAGGATCTTTAGGAAGCGTCTTAAAACATGCAAGGATGTGAACTTTTCCGCTCGTGATGGAGCTGCTTCCCTCAGAAAGGAGGCCTGTTCTCGGCCTGAGTCTGGGATTTTAAGCCTGAACGAGGCTTGTTGCAAGCATTAGACAAAGAGCCGGGGCAGGCCTTTCTCTGACTTTGCATTTATCACGATAAGCTTGGCGAACCTTATCCAGACATCACTACTTAATGCACAGTCATGGATGTGGTATGTATCTTCCTCTGTGAAAAAGGTGCTCTCCAACTATTTCTCCCAACATTTGTTTGACGTGAGCTGTGAGGTCTCTGTCAGAGAGATCTGTTCTTTAATTCCTGGAGTCTAATGGACACCTCGGCTGGTCTTTACAACCTTTTAATCATGCACTGCCGCTCAGATACAGAGGAGCCAAAGTATTTGCAAAGCAAAGGTTAAAGCACTAAAGGGCAGCAAGAAAGGAAAAGTAGATTTCTTTTAGAGAAAGACCTTAATGCGACATTTTCTGCATGTGCTGGATGATGGTTGTTGCATTTTCCTGCTTAAGTTTTATCCATAAAGTAAAATCTGTTCTCATGTTGGGACGTTTTCTGTCAGTATGAACCTCTTTTTCTGTGTTTTGTTTTCTACAGGCTGGAAAACTGGCTGTAGATCGAGGATGGGCCATAAATGTTGGTAAGTGAGTGGATTCTGTTTACCTTCAATCCAGGAAAATGGTCCGGACCTTCGTCTTTGTTCTGCCTTGTTTCCTGTTTAATACATGTTGAGGTATGAATTCTGCCTGAAGTCCAGTGGGAAAGTTTTTTCATATAAAGAGAAATGAAAGAGAGTTTTGGGAGGTACTGAGTCAGTACTGGCCTGTTCCAGAGGCCAAGCGTCAGACAGATCTGCAGTTATCCCAGCAGGGGAAACGGAGCAGTGGCATCCCGCGGGTGTTTAGAGGACACCAGCAACATGAGTTTAGGTATGTGGTAATAAAAAGTCAGATGTGTGCATTTTTTTCATCCTTACACTCGGAGTTCTATGTTCCTGCATAAAAGGGAAAAGTTTAGGGAGGAATGAAAACTGGAGGAACATCAGGAAGACCAGGATGAGAGGTCAAAATCAGCTTCCAGCCAATAGCAGCGTGCATGTGGTCACTATGGAAACAGGCCCTGCCTTTATTGTCAGGGGTTAGGCCCCAAGCTAACAGGCAGGGCTCCAGACTGGACTGCACTGGTTGAACTGGTGCACCCCGGTGTTCCCAGTGTTGCTCCAATCATTACCCGCAGTCACTGATGCTTGTTTAAATGACTGAGAACCAGAATGAGGACGTTTGTCTGAGGAACAAATGCTCAGAACATAAAAACCGTACTTCACTGAGCTGAATGAAACAAGTTTTTACTCTGAAATGGATCATGAGGCTAATTCTGGAAGAATTCCCTCTGAATTTGTTGAATCTTTTTAATGAGAATTTCCTACCTGGACTAAATCAGCTCCTCTTCGGATGTTTTATATACCACTTTTTTATTTATTTATTTTTTAATCCTCAGCAGCTCCGCTATCAGTAGTTCCATCCACCAGGATTCATATCTATTTTCCAGGATCTTCTCCACCTGGACAGGTCACCAGTCCAGGGTCTGGATCCAGTCCCAGAGGTTACTGGTCTGCCACTGGTCTGCATCCTGGACTGGTCACCAGTCCAGGGTCTGGATCCAGTCCCAGAGGCTACTGGTCTGCTACTGGTCTGCATCCTGGACTGGTGACCAGTCCAGGGTCTGGATCCAGTCCCAGAGGCTATTGGTCTGCTACTGGTCTGCATCCTGGACTGGTCACCAGTCCAGGGTCTGGATCCAGTCCCAGAGGCTACTGGTCTGCTACTGGTCTGCATCCTGGACTGGTCACCAGTCCAGGGTCTGGATCCAGTCCCAGAGGCTACTGGTCTGCATCCTGGACTGGTCACCCGTCCATCACAGACCTTCATGTCTATCATTGCTGCATAAATGTGACTCCATTAGCGACTGATGATGTGACAGCGGTATGAAAGGTCTGTTATTACCTAACAAGAGAAAAAGCCCATAGATCAGAGATGTCACTGCTTTTTATTAACATCATGTTGTCTCAGCTGGAATCGGCCTTCTCTGGATTCCTGCTTTTCTTCTTCAGTCCCAGGACGGTTTTCATTGTTTTCCACTTTGAGGACTTCCTGGTTGTTGCTGGAAGACTTCCTTCAAGGGCAGCCACTTCTTCCTGGAGCTCAGGAACGGGGTCGGTTTCTGGCTCTGAACTCTCAGCGGGCGGCTCGGGCGACCTCCTCTCTGAGACGCTGCGTGGCTGGTCCTGCAGCTGGTCTCTGATGGGCTGCAGATCTGTTGACGGCCTCTCTGCGTGGAATCTGCTCTCCTGCTTCACGTGTCTCTGGAGTTGCTCTAGTTCTTGTTGAAGAGCTGAACTCTTCTCTTTCTCCAGCTCGTAAGCAGCTTTTAGCTCTTTCTCTGCCCTCAGAAACTCTAAGACCTGCTTCATATCTGACACATCGTTCTGTATCTTGTGCAGCTGTTGACCAAACCTGGCTGCGTTGCCGCGGAGCCTCTGTGGAGCCACCGTGCCATGCATCTGGTCTAGTCTTTGTTGAAGTGCATCACGGTCTCCTCTGGCTCTCTGCAGAGCTTTGTCCAGGCTTTCCATCTTCAGATGGAGCTGCTCTGTTTTGGCTTGCTGTTCTTCCAGCTTGGCAGCGAGGTCTCTGGTCTGGTTGCTGGTGTGAGCTTTAGCACTCTGGAGTTGAACCTTCAGCTCCTCTACTTGTGAAAGCAGCAGCTTTTTCTCTTTGTCGGAGTCGTGCAGCAGCCGGGCGAATTTGTAGAGGGACAAACGCCGCTGCTGGTCGGGATCCTGTTTCATCTCCTCCATTTCTGCTGGTAGGTTTGCCTCGCTCTCTTGTTTCTGACAGCTCTGTCTGAGAGGTTTGTTTACCGCTGCTTTGTTTCTACGGAAACAGCAGAAATGGAACTTCTTGTGCAATCTCTGCATTCTATTTGCATTTTTTGAGTGAAAACCACAGTGATATGAAGCATTTTACAAAATAAAAGATATTATTAATAATAATATAATATAATAATAGAAAAATCACCAAGTTGTTTGTGCTGTTGTTGCCATGACAACAATAAATATATTAAGGTAGTGTGTCGGCTACGGATTGTCCTACGTAGTCTACACACTCTGACGTCCGCTCAACGTTCGTGAAATGGGACAGCCTACCTAGCCAACAAGAATTTCCCACAGCAGCAACGTAGGACGTTTAAACGCTTAAACCTCTGAAATGACTTTTGCATCATAGGACACGTTAGTGAGCGTTAACACCAACCGGTAATAATGTAAAAAAAAAACGCTCTGGTTTCCAGCCGGCAGACTCCTCACTGGTCCCTTAAACTTCCACAAATATCAACTTTTACAGAATTTTAATGTCACCATTTAACAAACATGTTTTTAACGTACTTAGTTTTGTCATGTTCCTTTTGAAGCGTATTTAAAATAAAACCTACTCTTCTGAGCTCGGTTGCTGATTCGCCACCGTCTTGTGCGCAATGAATTCTGGGAAAAGAGACTGCGAAGAATGCATCACCAGCAGCCTTTGTTTGAGGCCAAACGAAGGGCGGGTTTGTAGGCGGGATTCGGAGGCTCTGGGTTTGGGACAGTGCTTGGCACCATGGCGACGGTGTAGCCACGCTTCATCGTGTGCAGACCCTGACCCTTACACCATTCGCCTCAACAAGGGGCGGCGTGGCTCAGTGGGTAGGGTGGTCGTCTTGTAGCCTGAGGGTTGGGTTAGGGTTGCTCCTGATGGCTCATCTGGCTGATGGGAGAGGATGCAGAGGTTATCCTTCAGGGATCGGCATGATGCTTTTTACAGCACCGAGACAACAGAAGAAAAAAGTACTTTATCTGCAGCTCAGTTTAGACCCCAGACCCAGACCCAGATCCTAGACTCAGACACTAGACTCAGACCCCAGACCCAGACCCTAGATTCAGACCCTAGACCCTAGACCCAGACCCTAGACTCAGACCCTAGATTCAGACCCTAGAGCCAGACTCTGTTTCATGTTGCTAGCGGAGATTTGACAGAAAAGTATTGATCTGAGCATAAAACTGAGATGAACAAGTGCTGCGTTCCTTTCCATGTGCTAAAATTTCTATTAAAAGGGTGGAAGTTGAATTTGTAGGTATTTACTGTAATAAATAGATGCTATTTATTTCAGATTCATACTTCTTTTTCATTTAATTCTTCAGTTAAACTGAGGTCATGGTGTTTGGAGCCAAAGAGAAAATTTAAGGTCACCACAGAGCTTCAGTCTATACACCTAAAAACCACCAACCAGGCCAGAAATCTGGGTGTAGTGATGGACTCAGACCTTAACTTTGAGAACCACATGAAGGGAACCACAAAGTCAGCCTACTATCACCTTAAGAACATATCAAGGGTAAAAGATGTGATGTCTCAGCAGGACCTGGAAAAACTAGTCCAGCTTCCATCTTTAGTCGGCTTGATTATTGTAACAGTGTTTTTACAGGTTCTACCTAAAACATCAGTCAGACACCTGCAGCTGATCCAGAACTCTGCTGCTCCAGTCCTCACTAAGACCAAGAAAGTGGACCACATCAGTCCAGCTTTACACTGGCTGCCGGTTCGTCAGAGGATAGACTTTAAAGTTCTGCTGCTGGTCTAGAAAGCTCTGAATGGTTTAAGACCAACATACATCAGAGACCTCTTGACCCAGTATGAACCTACCAGAACCCTCAGGTCATCTGGTTCCAGTTTCTTATCAGTTCCAGAGTCAGAACCAGACATGGAGAAGCTGCATTCAGCTTCTATGCTCCACATGTCTGGAACAAACTCCCAGAAAGCCTCAGATCAGCTGAAACCCTCAGTTTATTTAGATCCAGGTTAAAGACCCACCTGTTCTCTGCTGCATGGACTGGTTTTTATTTAGAGTCCAGATCTGGATCTGGTTCTTTAAGCTGGAATCATGTTTTAATATTGTCTTTACCCACACCGGAACTTTATTTCTTGCATTTTATCCATGTTAGCCTTTTCTTTCTGTTTTTATTTAATTGCATTTCTTTTAATCTTTGTTTTTAATGCACTCGTATTGCTTCCTGCACCTGCTGTAATATTTTATGTAAAGCACTTTGAATTGTCTTTTACATGAAATGTTCTATACAAATAAATTGCCTTGCGTTGCCTATTTTGTATAAAAAGGCTCAAACAAACAACAGAAATCAGACCCTTAAGCATATAAAACTTTGAGTTCCCATCCAGTCTAAACATCAGTGGTGGTGATAAATCTCCTTTACACTGAAGCTGCCACCACTTAATAATAGATAATATTTACATCTGGAGCTAAGTGGCTCTGTGTCAGGGCTGAAGGAACAGGCTTATTCTTCTGTCTTTTCAGTCGTCAGTCGTATCCGGTGGAACTTGGACAGGTTGAATTTCTGATGTGGAACATGACATAAAAGTTTGAGAAGAACTTGCCCGATCAGAAAGGATGCTGAAAAGCTTTCTGAGTCAGGATCATGAACAGTCTGCCTCTCCCTCCTACATGATTACCCTCCTCTTATCTTAATTTAGCTCGCTCTTTATTATCACTTCAGCATAATGACAATGAAACAAAAGAGTTTTGCCTTTTTTTGTTTGTGGCAGCACATACGATGATGTCACTGCTATATGCACACAAACAATAAACAATGTTGAACCCGGTAGTGTTTGGAAACATTTTGCTAAATGCTAGATAAGCTAATGAGCAGTGAGCGTTTAATTGTTTTTCTTATTATTATTATCATATTTGTGAGAAATGCAGTATTATTTATGTCCGTTGGCTTTGTTACATTTAAAATGGCTAAACTTGTGAAGTTATTGTTTGCTACAGCCCTCGCCACCATCAGTGACTTGGCTGGTGGAGTCAAAGGTTTTTGGCTGAGAAATCTGGGTCATCATTTATTTCTGTGCCAAGCAGGGAACAGAAAATGCAGCATCAGTTTTTACTTTGGATTATTCATCACAATGTTGATGAATCAGGTAAGAAGATGGTTCGCCATCAGTCAACATGTTTTTAGAAACACGGCTCTAAACCCAGCCATCAGTTTTTATTTATTTTCAGCTCTTAGCTGTAGTTGAATAAAAGCGGAGGAACTTTAACCTGAATAAATGCTCGTCTTGTAAACTGTCCATGTTTCCTGCTGCTCATCGTGCATTTCACTTGTAAATGGACAATCCTTTTTCTGCTGTCCGTGCACATGGATTGGCTGGCTAACAGCCAGCGTTTTTCTGAGGCGTGATGGAGTAAACAGCTTTTTTAACCCATCAGTTCAGGAGGCTGTGAATAATAGACTCCTTTAATGTGCCTGGCTGGTCTAACGACCGGGGGATCCTCTGTTTTCCAGGGGGAGGCTTCCATCACTGCTCCAGTGACAAGGGAGGGGGCTTCTGTGCCTACGCCGACATAACCCTGGCCATCAAGGTATGATAATCTATGCGTGTTGCCATGGAAACAGAAGCCTGATTGTTAATCATTTTGATCAGAGTGAAAATATTAAAAGAAAACAGAATACTTTGCCAAAACTCTCTTTATAGCATCCACCCCACCTCGCAGTTAGATACTTTAGTCTGAATTACAGTTATAGTCCTGATATGATCAATTCTCTGGATAAGGAGTAAGATCTTTGAAGATAATCACAAATTCTGCTGTGATTCAGGATCCAGAGATCAATATGAGACAATATCACAGCTGATTTAACACAACTACTTCCTGATGTGTAAAAAACAGACGGATCCACATTCTGGATATTGAAATGTTCCCATTATGGAAAGAAAACTGAAAGAATAAATTTCTCTTTATAAACGTCCTCCTGTTTAGAGTCACAGACCAGTTATTTTTACTACGTAGTTACACGGCTCTACATGAACATTAGTGATGAATCTACAGTTTGGCCAGGTGGATTCGTCAAGTTTCCAACCAGTCAGAATTTCCAGGGAAGATAATCCAGATTATCAGTGTAACTGAACCCATTTCATTATTCTTCTTTCTTTTAATTGCTTTTATTTACATGTTTTCATGAAAATGCTGAAAAACATTTTCTCAACGTTCTCTTTTCTAACAAGGAAAGCAAGGCAGTTGATTTGTACAGCGCATTTCATGTACAGGACAACTCAAAGGCATTACATAAGACAAACACATTACAGATATTTAGAATAGTAAAACAAAGGCATTACAGATATAAAGGCATTACAGATGTTTAGAAATAGTAAAACAAAGGCATTACAGATGTTTAGAAATAGTAAAACAAAGGCATTACAGATGTTTAGAAATAGTAAAACAAAGGCATTACAGATGTTTAGAAATACTAAAACAAAGGCATTACAGATGTTTAGAAATAGTAAAACGAAGGCATTACAGATGTTTAGAAATAGTAAAACAAATGCATTACAGATGTATAGAAATAGTAAAACAAAGGCATTACAGATGTTTAGAAATAGTAAAACAAAGGCATTACAGATATTTAGAATAGTAAAACAAAGGCATTACAGATGTTTAGAAATAGTAAAACAAAGGCATTACACATGTTTAGAAATAGTAAAACGAAGGCATTACAGATGTTTAGAAATAGTAAGACAAAGGCATTACAGATGTTTAGAATAGTAAAACAAAGGCATTACAGATGTTTAGAAATAGTAAAACAAAGGCATTACAGATATTTAGAAATAGTAAAACAAAGGCATTACAGATATTTAGAATAGTAAAACGAAGGCATTACAGATATTTAGAATAGTAAAACAAAGGCATTACAGATGTTTAGAATAGTAAAACGAAGGCATTACAGATGTTTAGAAATAGTAAGACAAAGGCATTACAGATGTTTAGAATAGTAAAACAAAGGCATTACAGATGTTTAGAAATAGTAAAACAAAGGCATTACAGATATTTAGAAATAGTAAAACAAAGGCATTACAGATATTTAGAATAGTAAAACAAAGGCATTACAGATATAAAGGCATTACAGATATTTAGAAATAGTAAAACAAAGGCATTACAGATGTTTAGAAATAGTAAAACAAAGGCATTACAGATGTTTAGAAATAGTAAAACAAAGGCATTACAGATATTTAGAATAGTAAAACAAAGGCATTACAGATGTTTAGAAATAGTAAAACAAAGGCATTACATATATAAAGGCATTACAAATATTTAGAATAGTAAAACGAAGGCATTACAGATTTTTAGAATAGTAAAACGAAGGCATTACAGATGTTTAGAAATAGTAAAACAAAGGCATTACAGATGTTTAGAATAGTAAAACAAAGGCATTACAGATGTTTAGAAATAGTAAAACAAAGGCATTACAGATATTTAGAAATAGTAAAACAAAGGCATTACAGATATTTAGAATAGTAAAACAAAGGCATTACAGATGTTTAGAAATAGTAAAACAAAGGCATTACAGATATTTAGAATAGTAAAACAAAGGCATTACAGATATAAAGGCATTACAGATATTTAGAAATAGTAAAACAAAGGCATTACAGATGTTTAGAAATAGTAAAACAAAGGCATTACAGATGTTTAGAAATAGTAAAACAAAGGCATTACAGATGTTTAGAAATAGTATAACAAAGGCATTACAGATGTTTAGAAATAGTAAAACAATGGCATTACAGATATTTAGAAATACTAAAACAAAGGCATTACAGATATTTAGAAATAGTAAAACAAAGGCATTACAGATATTTAGAATAGTAAAACGAAGGCATTACAGATATTTAGAATAGTAAAACAAAGGCATTACAGATGTTTAGAATAGTAAAACGAAGGCATTACAGATGTTTAGAAATAGTAAGACAAAGGCATTACAGATGTTTAGAATAGTAAAACAAAGGCATTACAGATGTTTAGAAATAGTAAAACAAAGGCATTACAGATATTTAGAAATAGTAAAACAAAGGCATTACAGATATTTAGAATAGTAAAACAAAGGCATTACAGATATAAAGGCATTACAGATATTTAGAAATAGTAAAACAAAGGCATTACAGATGTTTAGAAATAGTAAAACAAAGGCATTACAGATGTTTAGAAATAGTAAAACAAAGGCATTACAGATATTTAGAATAGTAAAACAAAGGCATTACAGATGTTTAGAAATAGTAAAACAAAGGCATTACATATATAAAGGCATTACAGATATTTAGAATAGTAAAACGAAGGCATTACAGATGTTTAGAATAGTAAAACGAAGGCATTACAGATGTTTAGAAATAGTAAAACAAAGGCATTACAGATGTTTAGAATAGTAAAACAAAGGCATTACAGATGTTTAGAAATAGTAAAACAAAGGCATTACAGATATTTAGAAATAGTAAAACAAAGGCATTACAGATATTTAGAATAGTAAAACAAAGGCATTACAGATGTTTAGAAATAGTAAAACAAAGGCATTACAGATATTTAGAATAGTAAAACAAAGGCATTACAGATATAAAGGCATTACAGATATTTAGAAATAGTAAAACAAAGGCATTACAGATATTTAGAAATAGTAAAACAAAGGCATTACAGATATTTAGAATAGTAAAACAAAGGCATTACAGATATAAAGGCATTACAGATATTTAGAAATAGTAAAACAAAGGCATTACAGATGTTTAGAAATAGTAAAACAAAGGCATTACAGATATTTAGAATAGTAAAACAAAGGCATTACAGATGTTTAGAAATAGTAAAACAAAGGCATTACAGATGTTTAGAAATAGTAAAACAAAGGCATTACAGATATTTTAGAATAGTAAAACAAAGGCATTACAGATATAAAGGCATTACAGATATTTAGAAATAGTAAAACAAAGGCATTACAGATGTTTAGAAATAGTAAAACAAAGGCATTACAGATGTTTAGAAATAGTAAAACAAAGGCATTACAGATATTTAGAAATAGTATAACAAAGGCATTACAGATATTTAGAAATAGTATAACAAAGGCATTACAGATATTTAGAAATAGTAAAACAAAGGCATTACAGATGTTTAGAAATAGTAAAACAAAGGCATTACAGATGTTTAGAAATAGTAAAACAAAGGCATTACAGATAGTTAGAAATAGTAAAACAAAGGCATTACAGATGTTTAGAGATAGTAAAACAAAGGCATTACAGATATTTAGAAATTGTAAAACAAAGGCATTACAGATGTTTAGAAATAGAAAAACAAAGGCATTACAGATGTTTAGAAATAGTAAAACAAAGGCATTACAGATATTTAAAATAGTAAAACAAAGGCATTACAGATGTTTAGACATAGTAAAACAAAGGCATTACAGATATTTAGAAATAGTAAAACAAAGGCATTACAGATATTTAGAATAGTAAAACAAAGGCATTACAGATGTTTAGAAATACTAAAACAAAGGCATTACAGATATTTAGAAATAGTAAAACAAAGGCATTACAGATGTTTAGAAATAGTAAAACAAAGGCATTACAGATATTTAGAAATAGTATAACAAAGGCATTACAGATGTTTAGAATAGTAAAACAAAGGCATTACAGATATAAAGGCATTACAGATATTTAGAATAGTAAAACAAAGGCATTACAGATAAAAAAGGCATTACAGATATTTAGAATAGTAAAACAAAGGCATTACAGATATACAGGCATTACAGATATTTAGAATAGTAAAACAAAGGCATTACAGATATTTAGAAATAGTAAAACAAAGGCATTACAGATATTTAGAAATAGTAAAACAAAGGCATTACAGATGTTTAGAATAGTAAAACGAAGGCATTACAGATGTTTAGAAATAGTAAAACAAAGGCATTACAGATGTTTAGAATAGTAAAACAAAGGCATTACAGATGTTTAGAAATAGTAAAACAAAGGCATTACAGATGTTTAGAAATAGTAAAACAAAGGCATTACAGATGTTTAGAAATAGTAAAACAAAGGCATTACAGATATTTAGAAATAGTAAAACAAAGGCATTACAGATGTTTAGAAATAGTAAAACAAATGCATTGCAGATGTTTAGAAAAAGTAAAACAAATGCTTTACAGATGTTTAGAAATAGTAAAACAAAGGCATTACAGATATTTAGAATTGTAAAACAAAGGCATTACAGATGTTTAGCAATAGTAAAACAAATGCATTACAGATGTTTAGAAATAGTAAAACAAAGGCATTACAGATATTTAGAATTGTAAAACAAAGGCATTACAGATGTTTAGCAATAGTGAAACAAAGGCATTACAGATGTTTAGAAAAAGTAAAACAAATGCATTACAGATGTTTAGAAATAGTAAAACAAAGGCATTACAGATATTTAGAATAGTAAAACAAAGGCATTACAGATGTTTAGAAATACTAAAACAAAGGCATTACAGATGTTTAGAAATAGTAAAACAAAGGCATTACAGATGTTTAGAAATAGTAAAACAAAGGCATTACAGATGTATAGAAATAGTAAAACAAAGGAATTACAGATGTTTAGAATAGTAAAACAAAGGCATTACAGATATTTAGAAATAGTAAAACAAAGGCATTACAGATATTTAGAATAGTAAAACAAAGGCATTACAGATGTTTAGAAATAGTAAAACAAAGGCATTACAGATGTTTAGAAATAGTAAAGCAAAGGCATTACAGATGTTTAGAAATAGTAAAACAAAGGCATTACAGATATTTAAAATAGTAAAACAAAGGCATTACAGATGTTTAGAAATACTAAAACAAAGGCATTACAGATATTTAGAAATAGTAAAACAAAGGCATTACAGATGTTTAGAAATAGTAAAACAAAGGCATTACAGATGTTTAGAAATAGTAAAACAAAGGCATTACAGATATTTAGAAATAGTAAAACAAAGGCATTACAGATGTTTAGAATAGTAAAACAAAGGCATTACAGATATAAAGGCATTACAGATATTTAGAATAGTAAAACAAAGGCATTACAGATAAAAAAGGCATTAGATATTTAGAATAGTAAAACAAAGGCATTACAGATATACAGGCATTACAGATATTTAGAATAGTAAAACAAAGGCATTACAGATATTTAGAAATAGTAAAACAAAGGCATTACAAGTGTTTAGAAATAGTTAAACAAAGGCATTACAGATATAAAGGCATTACAGATATTTAGAAATAGTAAAACAAAGGCATTACAGATATTTAGAAATAGTAAAACAAAGGCATTACAGATGTTTAGAATAGTAAAACGAAGGCATTACAGATGTTTAGAAATAGTAAAACAAAGGCATTACAGATGTTTAGAATAGTAAAACAAAGGCATTACAGATGTTTAGAAATAGTAAAACAAAGGCATTACAGATGTTTAGAAATAGTAAAACAAAGGCATTACAGATGTTTAGAAATAGTAAAACAAATGCATTACAGATATTTAGAATAGTAAAACAAAGGCATTACAGATGTTTAGAAATAGTAAAACAAAGGCATTACAGATGTTTAGAAATAGTAAAACAAAGGCATTACAGATGTTTAGAAATAGTAAAACAAATGCATTGCAGATGTTTAGAAATAGTAAAACAAAGGCATTACAGATATTTAGAATAGTAAAACAAAGGCATTACAGATGTTTAGAAATACTAAAACAAAGGCATTACAGATGTTTAGAAATAGTAAAACAAAGGCATTACAGATGTTTAGAAATAGTAAAACAAAGGCATTACAGATGTTTAGAAATAGTAAAACAAAGGCATTACAGACGTATAGAAATAGTAAAACAAAGGAATTACAGATATAAAGGCATTACAGATATTTAGAATAGTAAAACAAAGGCATTACAGATGTTTAGAAATAGTAAAACAAAGGCATTACAGATGTTTAGAAAAAGTAAAACAAAGGCATTACAGATATTTAAAATAGTAAAACAAAGGCATTACAGATGTTTAGACATAGTAAAACAAAGGCATTACAGATATTTAGAAATAGTAAAACAAAGGCATTACAGATATTTAGAATAGTAAAACAAAGGCATTACAGATGTTTAGAAATACTAAAACAAAGGCATTACAGATATTTAGAAATAGTAAAACAAAGGCATTACAGATGTTTAGAAATAGTAAAACAAAGGCATTACAGATGTTTAGAAATAGTAAAACAAAGGCATTACAGATATTTAGAAATAGTAAAACAAAGGCATTACAGATGTTTAGAATAGTAAAACAAAGGCATTACAGATATAAAGGCATGACAGATATTTAGAATAGTAAAACAAAGGCATTACAGATATACAGGCATTACAGATATTTAGAATAGTAAAACAAAGGCATTACAGATATTTAGAAATAGTAAAACAAAGGCATTACAAGTGTTTAGAAATAGTTAAACAAAGGCATTACAGATATAAAGGCATTACAGATATTTAGAATAGTAAAACAAAGGCATTACAGATATTTAGAAATAGTAAAACAAAGGCATTACAGATATTTAGAAATAGTAAAACAAAGGCATTACAGATGTTTAGAATAGTAAAACGAAGGCATTACAGATGTTTAGAAATAGTAAAACAAAGGCATTTCAGATGTTTAGAATAGTAAAACAAAGGCATTACAGATGTTTAGAAATAGTAAAACAAAGGCATTACAGATGTTTAGAAATAGTAAAACAAAGGCATTACAGATATTTAGAATAGTAAAACAAAGGCATTACAGATATTTAGAAATAGTAAAACAAAGGCATTACAGATGTTTAGAAATAGTAAAACAAATGCATTGCAGATGTTTAGAAAAAGTAAAACAAATGCATTACAGATGTTTAGAAATAGTAAAACAAAGGCATTACAGATGTTTAGAAATAGTAAAACAAAGGCATTACAGATGTTTAGAATAGTAAAACAAAGGCATTACAGATGTTTAGAAATAGTAAAACAAAGGCATTACAGATGTTTAGAAATAGTAAAACAAAGGCATTACAGATATTTAGAAATAGTAAAACAAAGGCATTACAGATGTTTAGAAATAGTAAAACAAATGCATTGCAGATGTTTAGAAAAAGTAAAACAAATGCATTACAGATGTTTAGAAATAGTAAAACAAAGGCATTACAGATGTTTAGAAATACTAAAACAAAGGCATTACAAGTGTTTAGAAATAGTGAAACGAAGGCTTTACAGATGTTTAGAATAGTAAAACAAAGGCATTACAGATATAAAGGCATGACAGATATTTAGAATAGTAAAACAAAGGCATTACAGATAAAAAAGGCATTACAGATATTTAGAATAGTAAAACAAAGGCATTACAGATATACAGGCATTACAGATATTTAGAATAGTAAAACAAAGGCATTACAGATGTTTAGAAATAGTAAAACAAAGGCATTACAAGTGTTTAGAAATAGTTAAACAAAGGCATTACAGATATAAAGGCATTACAGATATTTAGAAATAGTAAAACAAAGGCATTACAGATGTTTAGAATAGTAAAACGAAGGCATTACAGATGTTTAGAAATAGTAAAACAAAGGCATTACAGATGTTTAGAATAGTAAAACAAAGGCATTACAGATGTTTAGAAATAGTAAAACAAAGGCATTACAGATGTTTAGAAATAGTAAAACAAAGGCATTACAGATGTTTAGAAATAGTAAAACAAAGGCATTACAGATATTTAGAAATAGTAAAACAAAGGCATTACAGATGTTTAGAAATAGTAAAAACAAATGCATTGCAGATGTTTAGAAAAAGTAAAACAAATGCATTACAGATGTTTGGAAATAGTAAAACAAAGGCATTACAGATGTTTAGAATATGTAAAACAAAGGCATTACAGATGTTTAGCAATAGTGAAACAAGGCATTACAGATGTTTAGAAATAGTAAAACAAAGGCATTACAGATGTTTATGAAATAGTAAAACAAATGCATTGCAGATGTTTAGAAAAAGTAAAACAAATGCATTACAGATGTTTAGAAATAGTAAAACAAAGGCATACAGATATTTAGAATAGTAAAACGAAGAGGTCATTACAGATAGTTTAGAAATAGCTAAAAGCAAAGGGCATTACAGATATTAAAGGTTCGATTACAGATATTTTAAGATAGAAAACAAAGAGGCAGTAACAGATAATAAAAGGCATTAGATATTTAGGGAATTAGTAAGAAGCGAAGAGGCATTACAGATATATCAGCATTGCAGATATTTAAGATTAGTGAAAATCAAAGGTCATTATAAAAACAGATATTTTAGAAATAGTAAAAGCAAGGCATTACAGAGTGTTTAGTAAATAGTTAAACAAGGCTGATTTTACAAGATATAAGGGCATTAGCAGATATTTAGAAATAGTAAAACAAAGGCATTACAGATATTTAGTAATAGTAAACAAGGCATTACAGATGTTTATAATAGTAAAACGAAGCATTATTACAATGTGTTTTAGAAATAGTATCAACAAAGCATTACAGATGTTTAGAATAGTAAAGACAAAGGCGATTACAGGATGTTTTAGATGTAAGTAAAACAAAGGCATTAAGCAGTATATAGAAAAGGGCATGACAGATATAGTTAAAGAACAATAAGGCATACAGATATTTAGGAATATAGTAAAACAAAGGCATTACAGATATTTAGAAATAGTAAAACAAATGCCATTACAGATATTTAGAATAGTAAACAAAGGCATTACAGATATAAAGGCATTAAGATATTTAGAAAGTAAAACAAGGCATTACAGATATTTAGAAATAGTAAAACAAAGGCATTACAGATGTTTAGAATAGTAAAACGAAGGCAATTTACAGCTATGTTTAGAAATAGTCAAAACAAAGCATTACAGATATTTAGAATAGTAAAACAAAGGCATACAGATGATTTAGAAATAGTAAAACAAAGGCATTACAGATGTTTAGAAATAGTAAAACAAAGGCATTACAGATGTTTAGAAATAGTAAAACAAAGGCATTACAGATGTTTAGAAATAGTAAAACAAATGCATTACAGATGTTTAGAAATAGTAAAACAAATGCATTACAGATGTTTAGAAATAGAAAAACAAAGGCATTACGATGTGTAGAAATAGTAAAAACAAGGCATTACAGATGTTTAGAAATAGTAAAACAAAGGCATTACAGATATTTAGAATAGTAAAACAAAGGCATTACAGATGTTTAGACATAGTAAAAAACAAAGGCAGTTAACAGATATTTAGAATAGTAAAACAAAGGCATTACAGATGTTTAGAAATAGTAAAACAAATGCATTGCAGATGTTTAGAAAAAGTAAAACAAATGCATTACAGATGTTTAGAAATAGTAAAACAAAGGCATTACAGATGTTTAGAAATAGTAAAACAAAGGCATTAACAAGTGCTTTAGAAATAGTGGAAACGAAGGCTTTACAGATGTTTAGAATAGTAAAACAAAAGGCATTACAGATATAAAGGCATGACAGATATTTAGAATAGTAAAACAAAGGCATTACAGATATAAAAAGGCATTACAGATATTTAGAATAGTAAAACAAAGGCATTACAGATATACAGGCATTACAGATATTTAGAAATAGTAAAACAAAGGCATTACAGATGTTTAGAAATAGTAAAACAAAGGCATTACAAGTGTTTAGAAATAGTTAAACAAAGGCATTACAGATATAAAGCATTACAGATATTTAGAAATAGTAAAACCAAGGCCATTACAGATGTTTTAGAATAGTAAAACGAAGGCATTACAGATGTTAGAAATAGTAAAACAGAAGGGCATTACAGATGGTTAGAATAGTAAAACAAAGGCATTACAGATGTTTAGAAATAAATAAAACAAAGGCAATTAAAGATGGTTGAGAAATAGTAGAACCAAAGGGCTAGTATCAGATGTGTTAGAAATAAGTAAACAAAGGCAGATTACAGATATATTAGGAAATAGTAAGAACAGAAGGCATTACGAGATGGGTTTAGAAATAGTAAAGACAAATGCATTGCGATGTTTAGAAAAAGTAAACAAATGCACTTACAGATGTTTTAGCAATAGTAAAACAAATGCATTACAGATATTA